>NW_024082500.1:0-169724 GCF_003009895.1 Hyaena hyaena
AAAAAAAAAAAAAAAAAAAAAAAAGAAATTTAAGGCAAAAGAAAAAAAAAAAAAAAAGAAACATATTAACTCTTGACTAAAGATTGAGTTGGGTAGAAGATTAAGGTTTTGACTATTTAAAAACTGTGTTTAATAAATACATATTGGTTTTGAAAAAACAAGCAAAACATAAAAATATGCTGCTTAGAGATATATATATATATGGTTAAAATTATGTATATAATTATATACGTAATGTTATTTATATAAACTAGTTTGGTTATGTTAGGTTTGAGACACCTATCATGTCCAAGTGGAGATGACAATTAAGCAGTTGTACATGTGAGTCTGAAATGCAGGAGAGATGTCACGAGTGATAATATAAATTTGGGAGCCATCAGCATATTGATGGTACACTATTTAAAGTAATGTGACTGGATGAGCTGAGCTCACCTAGGGAAAGAATAGAGAAAGAGAAAGGTACATATAATTTGCAGTTACAAAGAAGTGCAAACAACTGTCTACCAATAGAAAATTGGTGGACTAAATTATAAATCATGGATTGTACTATTAACATTTTCATATTGCTATTAATAAGAATAAATTATAGATACATATATTGACCTGATGGGATGTTTAGTAGATGTATTTTAATCCTGAAAAAACAATTTTCAGAGTAACATGGATAATATGCCTACACATTTGTAAAAACAACTACATAGGTGGAATATAAGTGAATGTAGTAGAAAGATAGATACATTCTAAACTAGGGAATAGATGAACTTTTTCCTCCTTTATTTTTGAGAGAGAAAGAGAGTGAGCAGGGGAGAGGCAGAAAGAGAGGGAGGCACAGAATCTGAAGCAGGCTCCTGAACCCACAGAGCCTAAACCCACAAACCGGGAGATCATGACCTGAGCCGAAGTCAGACACTCAACCGACTGAGCCACCCAGGTGCCCCTTCATGCAGCTTTTAAAAGACTAATCAAAGAGGGACATAAACAAAACAAAGTGTCTGTGGCTATTTAACTATCTAGAATGTAAAGTGATCTTAGAAAGGCTGTTTATGATCGTAACAGTAGCCATCAAGGCCCATGTATTCCCTGTGTGAGCTACTTCGCATCCCTCACCCTTTCTTTCTTGTATATCTGCTCCTCCAGTACTTTCACCCTCAAACTTCTTCACTGGTAATCCTTAGCTGGACTGCCCCCAGGCTGTGAAAGCTGCTGTGCCCATCCACAGGAAAGCTGGCTAGGAATTGACCAATGGGTGACAAGGTATGAGTGCTCCAGCTCCTTGCTCTCTAGCTGGGGACATTCTGAGATGTGACCTATGCTGTCCCCAGAGCATCTCTGCAGGACTAAGCCAAAGTTCCCTTTCTTAGGATTTGGTTTAATATCACACTCTAGTCTCTTCTCCTTCCCTTCCTATTTCTGCTTCCCAGCCTTCCTTCTGGCATGTTCTGGGAACACTTGATATACACTGTTATATGTTTCCTTGTCTCAAGGCCTGCTTCTGGGGATCCTGGCCTAAGACAATGATCAATCTACTTCAAATGACTAGGTGCAACCTTAACTCTTGAGAACTCTGGCATCACAGATGGGATAGTGCAGTAAGTCAGATGCTTAGACTTCAGAAGATGAGTCCTGAGCTCTGTTGCTCACTCTCCATGTGGCCTTGGGCAATTCACCAAACTCCATGCCTTTGTTTTCTCATCTGTAAGATGGAATTGATAACAGAACTACTTCACAGAGTTATTTCAAAAAGTTAAATAAAATAATGTACTTAAAATGCATATAGAACGTTAGGCACTCAATAATGGTTTAAAAATTAACGAAGATGCTTTATATAAGTATAGGGACTATCTCTGTGTGTGTGGTGGCATGTCTAATAAAAGGAGGAGTTTCCTTTAAATGAAAACTTATAATAGATATGGAGCTTTTTTTAGGATGAAAGCCATTCTTTAAAGAATGTTATTTTATTGTGTGTAACTCATGTGAAGTAAACAAAGTTAATATATCACTGATTTTAATGGGACTTTGCACAGTTTGATTAATATACCATTATTGCATAAAAGCATTCTACATGCTGAGTAGTAGCTGGTGCATTTGAATATCATTTGGTCTGAAGTTTCAGCATATGCTATTTTCACTATATGCCTCTATGCAGGCATTATCATCCGGTACACAATAAATCAGATAATGAATCAAAAAAAGAAAATGATACCTCCCTAACAACTATATCACATATTTTAGCATTTAATATATCATTTTAATGTCTTCAATAACATCATGATGGGGATGGTATAATGACCACATCCTTTACTGGTCTAGTTTTACTTTTACAAACCCTTAACTCATTGCTTAGAATAATTAACTCAACTGTTCTCTTATCTATTTAAGAACTTACCATCCTGAAACCAATTTTTCTTGGGCCCCAAACCATGGAATTTATATGTGAACCAATTTTACAACAATGTCTGAGCTCTATAAAATCCCTCTGACTGGGAGTTTAAGCAAAGCTAGCCGATACTGAATTCTATGTATTACAAACAGCACATTTCCTGGTGGTTTTTCATTTCATTTTGTATTAAAATCCCCTTGTAATTGCTGTCATTCTCTTTATGTCTTCCCCTAATTATTCTGACTAGAGTAAACTCTCAGTTATTCGGGGACTTTATAATCTGTAGATTTTCTAAATCCTCTCTTTTTAATTCTGTCTTTTATTGTGTACATTCTTAACCAATAAATGTCTCCTATTTTTATAATATACCAGATGATAAATGATGGTAGAGTGAGAAGCTCATACTGAAATAAGCAGTTTGTGGGGCACCTGGCTGAGTCAGTTGATAGAGCATCTGACTCTTGCTCTCTTGTGAGCTCAAGCCCCACTTTGGGCGTGAACCCTATGTAAAATAATAATAATAAAATAAGCAGTTTATTGTTTTTATCAAAATTCCTGGTAAAAGGTCTGATTTCAATTAATGCATCAAATAAAAGTTTTAACCATTTGTGGATCTTAATCTGTTCTCCAAAATCATTTATAATTGAAAGTTAGAACCCTATCCTTTGTTCTTTTTTGTGTGTATATCAAATTATTCATGTACATTATTATTTTATGAAGTCTAGTTGACATACAGTGTTACATTAGTTTCAGGTGTACAACATAGTGATTTGACAACTCTATACATGCTTGCCCTGCTAAATATAGTCACCATCTGTCACCAAATAACAGTATTACAAAATCACCATATTTCCTATGCTGTACTTTCCATCTCAGTGACTTATTTTATAATTGGAAGCTGGTACCTTTTTTTTTTAATGAACCCTACACTTTGTTCTTAAATATGATAATTTTACGAAGAGCAAAGCTCCAAGTGTTGTTTCTTTTTTAAAGGCCTAATGTCATCCCATTCCATACCACCCATTACTAAACTGCACATAGCTTGAGATAATGGGGGTTGAAGGTTTTGTTCACAAATTTGAAAAGATTAAGGAGTTCTTAAATAGAATAGTCCTTGAATCGGTTTAGAAATTAAGCTGCAATGAAAGGTTAAGGACAAATATCAAAACAAGCAATAGTTTGCAATCTTAGTTATGTTCTGAGCCCGTGACTTAATCAAAAAACTTACCCTAAGGATATGGTGATGTGGGTAAAATGTATGCATTGGGATCCTGATCTTCATTTACAAGCTTCTCTCACTAACTTCATGTCTCTTTGAACTGATCTTTTTTTTCAGTGTTTTACTTATTTTTTTTTTTAATATTTTTATTTATTTCTGGAGAGAGAGAGAGAGAGACAGCATGAGCAGGGGAGGGTCAGAGAGAGAGGGAGACACAGACTCCGAAATAGGCTCCAGGCTCTGAGCTGGCAGTCAGCACAGAGCCCGACACGGGGCTCGAACCCAAGAACCGCGAGATCATGACCTAAGCAAAAGTCGGACGCTTAACAGACTAAGCCACCCAGGCGCCCCAGTGTTTTATTTATTCTTAAGAGAGAGGCAGACAGAGCATGAGTGGGTGAGGGGCAGAGCGAGAGAGGGACACAGAATCCGAAGCAGGCTCTGAGCTCACAGCACAGAGCCCGACACGGGGCTTGAAACCACAAAGATTATGACCTGAAGTTGGAGGCTTAACTGAGTCACCGAGGCACCCCGCGAAGATATCTTTTATGTTGGCCTCTGACTCTGGAGAAACACTATCCTCAATCCCATTATCTAACCATCTTCTGAATAAGCAACTCTTTTCCTTTCACTCTATACAGGTCAGGATTTCTATACCTCTTTCCTGTCAAACTTTTCTAATGACCAAAATAATAAAATACATAGATTCATACTAAAGGATAGTTTTGTCCACCTGTAAGCCTCCCCACCCCTATTCCATTTTCCTTTTAAGACAATTTGCATTAAAAAGAAAAGATCTATGGGGCACCTGGGTGGCTCAGTCTGTTAAGCATCTCAGGTCTCCATCTTCAGCAGGGTTCCTGGAATGAGTCCCACGTCCAAAGGGGCTCTGTGCAGACAGCTCGGAGGCTGGAGCCTGCTCACACTCTCTGTCTCTCTCAAAAATAAACACTAACAAAAAGAATAGTTAAGAAAAAGATCTACAAACCCAGTGGAATTTCAAATTCCTTTAATTTCTGGAAATTGAACAAAGGGCAGAATGTTCTACTGCCGTGCATGTTTCTATAAATGAATATAGTCAAATGGTATCAGTAAGTAGAGGAACAATGTCAGAACGTAACGTGGACAGACATTGGTGGGTCAGTTGACTCCTCCCACCAGGCAACAACCACCTGACGTAAGGTGCACTGACACAGTTGCTGCAAGTCAAGAACCTGTCACACCCTACATTCTTCCCCTTGGCACGGTGTGGCCACATGCTGTGTCTTGAAATGTTTATTAAACCTTCACTCCATTTTTGTGCATTTTGCTTTGTCTCAGTAACTCTTCCTCTTGTTCTTCCATCACATGATCTTATTTACTACAGTATTATTAGGATTAGCATCTTTTTTTAACTCTTATTTTTATTGGTATTCTTAGTACTCTTGGTTACAAAGTTACATAGGTTTTAATTATCCACCCAAACTAGTTTTCCCCAAAGTTCTCTATTTTTAGTGCACAATATTGCAGATTGCGAAGGTTTTCACAAATACCTGTATCATGTGATTGCAAGAACACTGGGAAAGCACTTTAAAAAGTGTGGAGAAGACTTACTTCCATCCCACTTTCCTTTTTGTGCAGGGGGGCAGCATGAACAAAGGAGGATTTTTTTCCCCTTCTTTACAGCTTTCTGTATTTGTTGTAAGTTAAAAAGCTACCCAATCAACTAAAATATTCATCAGCCTTTACTCCAAGTTATTATAAATAATGATGAACTTAATCATCAAAGCTCCCGAAAGGGCACATTTCCAATGTTACTGGTCATGTCTTACTGTTTATTAAAATTCTGTGTTTAGGCAAGTCCAGGTTCTTTGTTTCAATGTCTCATCCTAAAAGCACATATAATGTTTTGAGGAACAGTCTCATTAGATCATCTTCCTCTTTGCTATCACAAATTTCTCTGAGGTTCTCATAATCTATGTAATAAGTAACATAGAGAGGAATTCTAAGGTTACAACTGACAAAGAGGATGGCTTCTCATCCTTGCTGCAGCAGAGGTTAAGATTTAGTTGGATTGAATCTTTCCAGGCTAAAGAAGGTATGCAAATTACTGGTCTAGGTAATTTTATTCCCCTATCGTATCCCAGTCGAGGTTACCATTTGCTTATTTATCATAGAACTTGTTAGATAGTTGGTGTTTATGAAATCATTCAATTAGTGAACAATTCATTGGATACCTCTCTGATCTCAAGCACAAAGTACCTATAACCACAATGGCAGAATGTATCTACTCTTCTTTGCCACTGCATTTAGGATTTTCTCCTGGAGGTCTCAGAAAGGAGGCCACACTTGATTAGCCCTGTTAGGGAAATGGGTACAGGGTATGTTTTGTGAGTGCCCAGTAATTAGTAATTGTCAACCTTGAGATCCTATGGTGGCTCTTTGAGGCCTCTGAGGTATGTCCCCAATGGAACTTTCTTAAATTAAGAGGTTGTTTGGAGGTAGGAACTGAAATACTTGTGTTCAACTGTCAAGAATTAGCTGTGTAACCATAGGCATCCTTTAGTATCTTAAGTCTTTTTTCTATGTAAAGTGAAGGTAATTACCTGCCTTTCCTAACACACCATCCCAATATCGTTTATCTATTTTTCTTTCTGGTTTATCTTATGAACACATCTATTTGGAAGGAAAGGCTATGTTTTATTGGTTTGTATCCTAAGCGCTTCTCACAATGACTATTACCTGGTATTTTCAATAAAATGTCCATTGGTCCAGTGAGTTAATGTAAGTACCTGGAAAGTTTCACAGTGCTAAATAAGTGTAAGCTGTCTGAAAAAAGCAGGTAGAATGTCACCATTTCCTTCTCTCCTTAGGGCTGACAGTTCTTCCTGTGGCCCAAATTACCCTGGGCAATCAGCCCCAGTTCACACAAAGACTGGACAGTGCCTGGATATTGGAGCATGTCACACTCTCATCCTTCTGGAAATGTTGTAACTCCAAAGGGCTTGGGTTTCCTTTGGATCATCTGGTGTCCAGACATACATCGCTCGTCATACACAGCCATGCTGATACTGCCAAATACCTGTAAAAAAATCAAAATGTTGAATATTTATTCTGTGGTACATTTTACAGGTGTCCAAATGCTTCAGGTTTGCATAGTACTTTTCTGTAATTACAACAGCTAACAACGACTGAGATGTGACTGTGTGCCAGGCACTATTTCCTTATGTGTACTAACTGCATGTATTTATTACATGTATCACATTTCTATGGAGCACGTATGACTGATATACATCTTGTATGAGAACACTGGAGAGAAACAGAGGTTAAGTATTTTGCCCAAGTTCACAGGGTTAAAGAGTGGTGGAGCCTAGGCGCCAGCAGGATCTGTCTGGGTCAAGTCATAGCTTTTAATCATATGCTATGCTGCCTCTCGACTAATGTTTTTAGTAGCTATATTTTCTATTATAATTCATTTTTCTTTTGGGAAACTAACAAGAATATTACAGCTTACTTTGGCTACTTATGAAATAGTTGCTTTCCACTTCTATCGTTACCCTAAGTTTTAACTGGTGTTCTCTGCATGCTTATACTGGTGATGAGGTGATGAGAACTCTATAATATGCATAGATTTATAAAAGACATACTGTATTTAAAAAATGGAATTCGGGAGAATGCTTTTGTTTGCCCAAACAGTAAAGAAATTGTTATAGGAAGTCAAAAAATACCAGAAATCTACTCAAAACCATACACTAAAATTCTAAATAAATAAACGCTCAACTTATAACACAGAGTGGACCCTAAATAAAAGGACCTAGATTAGACCTCCAGCTTAAATCAGCTTGCTAAAACTGTACTATTTACATAGACTGTTAACTATCAAAATAGGGACAGCTATCATTGCTGTTGCTTGCAATCTAGGATCTTGGAAAGTCATTTTGTATGTTTCCCTTCATAATCGAAGATCTCTTGTGGTAACACTAAATTTTAGGAAATTAGTTATAATACTTTAATACCTTAATATGTGATGAATAAAAGAGAATAACTGAAAGAAAACTCAGTTGCAATAAACAAAGCTATGTTGGACTCTTTCAGAAGACCACTTTTTCACACCTGTTTTCTATTGGCATACATAAGCTACCGGTACGAAGAAAAAACATACATTAAGCATAAATTACCCTGAAATTATATTCTGAAATGGTTCCAACACTATTCTTAAGAATTGACAAGATTAAAAAGGCAAAAGCATTGTAAGTCACAGTACACAAGACTTCTTACTTCATCTACAAAAATAGAATGCCAATGTTTTATTTGCCACAGGGATAAGGAGGGAAACATCCGTGAAATAAATTTGATAACATGACTCACACTTCATTACAAATGATTTTCCTAAATTCACAACTTTCATATTTGGCTGAGCTAAAAAGAGGGGGGAAAAAACCCAAAACTAAAAAAGGAAATTTCACTTGATGTAAGTAGGCCAGATCACATGATCTCTTTAAATGAGAGTTTAAATGAATGCACTTCTCCAGCTGGGAAACTATTTTCCTTCATTTAGAGAGGCTAAAGAATTTACCCCAAATGATGAATAAATCCTTGGGTCAGGTTCAGAAAAACCTATCAGACTGTTTAATAAGAATCACACAAAACTTTATTATGTAACAAATGTGAAATAAAACATTTCCTTGGTTAAATCTTAAAAGAATAATAAAATCCATACTACTTCACCATCTTTCAGATCTTTTTCTCCTTTGTCTACCTTCTAGGTTTCTTGGGTGTGCTGCACACCTATATAGAGCCAATTTTACTCAGTGGAGAAATGTGTTCAACATTAGCACCCTAAGGAAGTAGTTAAGTGTAAGAACAGGGTTATTCAAACTGCTTCCTCTTTCTTCCTCCCTCTCATTACCAGAAACAAACTTTATTTAAAAAAAAACAATGAGGGAGAAGTACTGAAGCCTAGAAGCAACCTAGGAAAGGAGGGAATTCGGAGAATGATAGAATATGGCTCTGGAGAGCTATTTAAGTCATAGTGAAAATTTATGTAGTCTAACAAAACCCTTTACTGTTCCCCCTGGCTACAGATTTAAATGTGAGGTGTCAGGAATGTGCATGGAACCTTCAGAAACTGGTTTTTTCTTCCGTGTTTTTGCTTTCTTCCCGTGAAAACAAAAGAAATAGAAATACAAGTGCTTGGTACCACATGCTTTTAAGGCTCAACAAAGCCCATTGATAAAGAAGCTTTTTCCAAAGTTGGGGGCATCGGGATTCGCCTTTTAAATAAATATCGCCGGAAGAACCTCTTCGAAGGGAGACAGGTCACTCTCCCTCCCCAGGAGCCAAGGGGGTAAAAGGAGACAGAAGATATCGCCCCCTACTTGCACGTGGCATCTCCCTTTCTCCTTCGAAACCCCCTCCGCCTCTCCCACGCAGGTCCGGCCGACTCGGGAGGTAGCTGCGAGAAAAGGCAACGATCAGTCCTCCATGGCAAAGTCTTTGGTCTTCTCCTCCTGGTCGCCCACTTTGTAGCGCAGCAGCACGCGCAGGAGACGGTGGTTATCCCGGGAGGGCAGCAGCGTGATCTCGCCGGAAACGTCCGTGTCTTGTTCCACTTGCACAGGCTCGTTCAGGTAGAGGAGCGCCTGCTTCCAGTGCGTGACCGGGTGAAAAGGCGAAGTGGACAGCACCAGCGGTTTCTCCGAGTCCCCTCCGGGGAAGGTCACCTGGAACCAGATGGCAAAGCCGTGCATGGGCGCCGAGCCGTAGCAACTGAAGCGGAAGCGCCCGCCCACCCCCGCCTCCAGCTCCTGCTCCAGGCCGGCGCGGGCCAGCTCCAGCTGAGCAAAGCGCTGCGGCCGGGCCAGGACGTCCTCCCCGGACAAGCCCTGCACCACGATCTCCGAGTGGCCCATAAGGCAGCGCGTGGCGAAGCTCTCCAGGCAGCTCATGTCCACACCATAGAGCTGCTTCACCTGGCTCCAGAAGCCGAGGCGCAACTCCAGCATCTGGTCGCTGATGGGCGCCACGAAGAGCTCGGCGGAAGCGGGCAGGAGGAGACCGCCCTCCTTCAGCCACTTGGTCCGCGCGTAGAGCACCGAGCTCAGCATGGACTCGTGCAGGAGTCCGTAGCCCATCCACTCGCTCACGATGGCATCCACCTGCTCCGGCAGCTCCACCGTCTCCACTGGCCCCGGCAGGACGTGCACCCGGTCCTCCAGGCCGTTGAGCCGCACCACCTCCCGGGCCTGTTGCCAGATGGCGCTGGCCTCCACCGCGTACACGCGCCGGGCCCCGGCCTGCACACAGAAGATGCTGAGAATGCCGGTGCCCGCGCCCACGTCCAGCACCGTCTTGCCCCGCAGTGCTGACCAGTTCCGCAGGATGCCCAGGCGGTAGGCATCCGTGCGGACGCGGTCCGCAATCATCTCCTCGTGGACCGAGATGTCCGAGTAGCACTCGTAGTACAGCTGGTCCCGCTCCCGCCTAGCCCTCCGGGGTCGCGGCAGGGCCGCCGCCTGCTCTCCGCCATCTTCCTCTTCAGCTCCCTCCCCTCCTTCGCCGCCGCCCCCCGACTCAAGCTTTCTTTTCTTGGGCTGCGACATCTTGGCGGCGCCGAAAGACTCCCAGCGGGCGTTGCGCCGCTCCTCGCGGGCTCCAGGAAGCGGGGGCTGCTGGGACTTGTAGTGCGCGCTCGCGCCTCCCACTTCCAGGAGGTTCGCGGCGCAGGTGCCCGCCGGAAGGTTAGAGCTCTACTCCACTCTTTTATTCGCGCTTTTGAGGCTCTGGAATCTTTTTCCCACCCTCCAGCCTAGGTTCTATGAACCTTTACCTACACCTCTTTCCCGTTAGCTCCTCAGTTCTCTTTTGCTTTCACTCCCTTCCTGAGCCCACACGCCCACAAGACTAAAAAGCCATGTTTGTCTTGTCTGCTTAACGTTGTCTTGTCTGTTCAACTCCCTGATTTTACTCCACCCAGTTATCTGGGCGACGCCCTTCAGACACTGCCACCTCCCCTGGACCATCACTACTCTTAAAGATCTCCAGATGGATATTTAAAAATTGCATTGCCTGTTTCCTTTTCTGTTTTCAAAGGAGTTAGGGTGCAAAGAAGGTGTAAATACAGCAAAGAAAACCCCTCACGGTGTAAAACTTTGGTTCTGATTCCAGTGAGAACCCGAATTAACAAAAAAGATTAGCCCGGGTTATCTGACCACTCTTGAATTACCCACTCATACCAGCAACAAGGAATCTTCATTGCAGTCAAGAATTATGTTCTTGGTTTCTTTTTGAGGACAATACTTGACAGTCCTGCTCTGGTAATTCAGTGGCTCATTCAAGATTTAAATCTTGGAAGGGTTCAGACTAAAGAACAGTTGAAAAGCAAGGGTGATTTGACACATTGAAACCCATACCATTGTTGTATTCTGGTAACCAATTAAAATGTTTCCCCTCAGAAATAACTGAGTCTTCCCTCCCTTATGCTCACTTTTCCACTGCAACTCAATTCTTTCCTGGGTAGTTGATACTCTTCCTCTTCTGTTTTTGTTTGTTTGTTTTTTTCAGTCAACTATCAGCTGTTAATTTCTTCCCTCTGTGTTGTTCATAATAGAAATAAAATATCTTTAAAATATATGTGATGTCTCTATGAGTTTCTGTGTTCCTAACCCTGTGAGAATAAACTTTTCTCCTAGCTTCAAAAAAATCACATTGAGGAAAATTGACTTTTATCTTCTTGGAGTCTCAAGCCATGTCTATCTAAACAGTGGGCCTATATTCCTCATTTGGAGAAAAAGTTCCTTTACCTTTACTTCATTCTATTAAGCCCTTATTTAATGAAATGGATTTATTGACCAGACCTCCTCCGCTGTACTTCTAGCTCAGGGCTCTCAGCTCTTGCTGCTCGCGAGAATCATCTGTGTAGCATTTAAGAAATACCTATGCCTGTGCCCCACCTCAAAGTTATCAAAACAAAACCACTTCAGTGGAGCCTGGGCATAAGGTTTTAAAAGCTCCACAGGGAATTTGAATGTGTGGCCATGGTTTCTCACTAAGGTGATCTTAGTTAAATTCTTGCTGCATTATTTTCATTGGGTAAATGATCTTTTTTCCATGGCCTGGCCTCAACCACCAAGGCCATAAATCCTCAAAGCAGTTTCTTTATCTTTTTGCCCAATTTGATAGTTTTTTGTTTTTTTTTTTAATAGAGGCACAGAGCAAGCCATGGGATTAGAGTTTTAAATGTGACCACTTTAATGTCTGATGTCTAGGTTGTTACTTAGTGCATACCTCTGCTTTCCTTCCTCCAAGTCCTTCCCTTCCCCTTTTAAATGTACTTCTCTAACCAATTTTCAATGCCCTTACTTATGGTCTCTTTTTAAGCAAATTCTAAATATAACTTTTGTTGGTCGTACCTCCAAAATATGTCTTGAGTCCATCCTTTTCTCTTCTTCTCCACTGCCAGCACCCTAGTCTAATCTTCCATCCTTGCTTGGCTGGAAATCAGTCTCCCAAAAGATGGCACAGCTTCTAAACATACCACTATCTAATCCATTGTCCAGATGGCTGTAAGAAGGAGCTTTACAGGACCCAAATTAGGCCATGTCATTCTGCAGTAACTTCCCATTCTAGATATTGAACCAAGCCAGTAACTTCAGATAACTTCTCATCTCCTCTCCTGCTACCCTGCCCAGCTCACTGGGCTCCAGATATTCTGGCCTTTAACAACCACCTCATTCCTGACTCAGCTCTTCTCTTCTGCTCTTCTACGCCTAGAACACTGTTTTTCTCTTAGTACTTAACCTCAGTGGCTTCTCCTCCATTAGGTCTCAACTTACATATTACTTTCTGATAAAGGGCTTCTTTGGCTACCTTAAGTATTATTTTCTAATACAGTTGATTGCTTTATTTTCTATTGTTCACTGCTTTTATTATTTTGTATATATTTAGTTTATTTCTATATTTTTGTGTGTGAACTCTAAATTCCAAGAGGCTTGCACTTTTGTTTCTCCCCATTGTAGTTCTTAGCACTAGAACAGGTTATGGCACATAGAGTGCTCAGGAAATAGTCTTCAATGAAGACTGTTGTGGAAATAGTTAAATAGTTATTTATGGGGAAGGAGAAGAGGGTTTTTTTTGTTTGTTTTGTTTTGTTTTTTGTAGTTCAGTATGACAATGTGACTCTGATAAATGCTGAGATAAATCCAGGTACAGATTGAATTTAGGATGCTCCCAAGTGAGAGAATTCCTTTATTTTCAAACACTCTTAACCCTTCTGGACAGAAGAATGTTAAGCTTTACATTTTATGTCCAGAGTAGAGAAGAAATGGCCTGTGGCTCTTTCCCTTCGTGTACATTGGTTTGATATAGGGGGGGATTTCTTTACTCATCTTTTCTACCACACTGAGTTGTTTTAAAAAGGATGGGGACATAGATCATAGTTCTCTAAGTCGTGTAGCTCCAGCAAACCACGTGGGTGGGAGGGGAGTTGGAGCTCAACTGACAGAGCATTCTTTGTGTTTTCATTTCAGTGGTCTACTCACCACATCCGTTTGATGCTCAATCCCGATGTCTTTCAAACGAATGGATCTTCAAATTGATTCAATACATCTTCACCAGAATTAAAAAATAGAAGAAGAAATAGAATAGAAAATCTCAGGTACATGAAATGAGTAACGGTGAGTTTTATTTCAATTCTCACTGCTTTCAGTTAAATATACTGTATATGTATTTCTTGCTGCAGGTTATGGTTCAAAAGTTTGAAATCCATAGCTTGTTCTCCAAAGGTGCTGTGAATTTTACATTTCTGCACCTTTCCTTTGGGTTTTCCCTCTCACCCATCTTTTTAGATAATGCTCAAATGTTATTTATTTGGAGCTTCTTCAACCAGTCTGTGACTGATAATACTAACATATAATTCTTTACTTATCCCATTGGACCACAGCTACTTACATATCTGGCTTTTCCATGTCAATTGGTGGATATTTGAACATCAAGATTTTAAATTTTAACTTTGATATCGAGAATCTAGTGCATTGTGCTGGAATCTGAATGCCTTTGAATTTCCCGATTGTTGTTCCTGAGTGTACATGGGATCATAGATGTGTTTTGTATGGCTAGGAGCACGATGATTGATTTTCTGTATTACATGCATTGATGTATTTATTCATTTATTCAGTAAACATTTTGGACTTCTACTCTGCATTAAATATTCTAGAAACAGGGGCTTCTGGGTGGCTGAGTTGATTAAGCACCCAACTCTGGATATTGGCTCCGGTCATAATCTTGAGGTTGTGAAATCAAGATCGAGCCCCATATCAGGCTTTGTGCTGATCGCATCGAGCCTGCTTGGGCTCTCTCTCCCCCTACCTCTGCCCCTCCCCATCTCCCTTCCTTCTTCTCTCTCTCTTTCTCAAAATAAGTAAGCATTAAAAATAAATTCTAGAAACAAGGAACATATCAAGAAACAAAAGGACAAAAATCTCTACCTCCATGGAACCTCTATTTTTGTGATAATATTATGCTCTTTACCATTTTTATGTTGACTTATTAAAGCAAATTATTATACCCCCTTTAATTCTCACCTTTTTTTTCTTATATTATTTTAATTGGGAGTTTTCTGATGTGATTGCTTCTCACAAATACTTATTTAAATTTTTTTCCTCTTTAATTTGAAGGTCTATTTAAAAAATGTATTTTAAAGCCTGGTATTAGAATTGGAGGTAGTTCCTTCAGGATTTCAAGAATTCATTGTAATTCTCAAAGTGTGTGTTGGGAAAGGGTGAAGGAGCAATGACATGAAAAATGTTATAAATATCTCTTTGATATGAATATTCATTAAGTGATGTGGTTCTTACCATTCCATAGTTACTTGGAAGCTGTCAGCATAGAAAGAGGCACTTCTATCTTTAAAAAAAATCTTTTGTAGAAAATGAAGGAAAAGATGATGATTTTTGTATTTAAACAAATTGGAGCATCAAACATAAGAAGCCTTGGTATATGTTATTCTCTTGATGTCTACAGTTTCTTTCCATGGTGTATTGGCCGAGCTATTAAACCTAATACTAAAACAGATGGATAGCAAATTCATAGCTCCCTGATGATATTATTATGAATAATTGTAATTCTTTAAAAAAATGTTTGTGTTAAATTGTTTAGGTAGTCACAACAAAGATTTTATGAATGTAATCCATAATTATCAATTTGTTTTAAACTTATTGAGCCCTTTTAAAATTCAATGCATCATTTTAACGATTTCAAGTACAATGATTGGCTATGACATTTTAACTATTTCTACTACAAATCATACCACTATAATGGAAATAGTACAAAAAAACCCCAGGAATGTTAATTATAATATGGGGAAAAGTAATATATCAGTGCATCTATGGAAATTTGCTCATCTGCTACAGGAGTAGTAAGAATCAGGTAGCTTGAAGAAAATTAGATATCAAGGTTAACGAATATTATTTAATAAGCTCTTCCTCTCTTTTTTCTTTATGAAAACCTTCAGTATGAAAGAAAGTCAACCATTTGCTTCAACCAGATGCTTATCATCTCATAGTATTTTGATACTGAGGACATTAAAAATGCGTAGAAGTAAATGTAGTCATGGTAGACCTGTGATTCTCAATGTATGGTTTCTAGATCAACAGTATTTTTTTTAAGCTTATTTATTTATTTTGAGAAAGAGCATGAGCATGAGCAAGGGAGAAGCAGAGAGAGAAGGAAAGAGAGAGAATCCCAAGCAGTCACCACACTCTCAGCGCAGAGCTGGATGCAGGGTTTGATCTCATGAACCGTGAGATCATGACCTGAGCCAAAATCAAGAGTCAGATACTTAACCGACTGAACCAACCAGGCGCCACTCTAGATCAACAGTAATAGCATCGGCTGGAAAATCACACCAACATGGATCCCACTAGGTATCTAATGAATTAGAATCTCTGCAGTTAGGGTTCTGCAATCTTTGTTCTAACATCCCTTCAGGTAATTCTGGTATACATCGAAATTTGAGAACAACCACACCAGACAATTTGAAGGACCAGTATTCCCCCTATTGCTGTGTAACAAATTATTACACATTTAGCAGCTTAAAACAAAATGTTTTTTTCTTTCATTTCCTTGTGTCCATGAGTCATGAGTTCAGGCACTGCCTCACTGGGTCCTTCGCAAGGCTGTAATCAAAATGGCAGCCCAGCCACATTCCTTTTTGGAGCTTGGGTTTCTCTACCAAGTTCACATGGTTGGCAGAATTCAGTTCCTTGCCGTTGTAGGACTGAAGCTTCCCCCCCTCTTCCTGATTATCAGATTGGGGCTACTTTCAGCTGTTAGAGGCTCTGGCAATTCCATGCCATGCCCAGTCTCCCTCACAACATGACAGCATACTTTTTCAAGGCCAGCAGAAGAAGCTTTCTGACCTTGGGGAGGGTGCTAGCAAAAATCATTCTCTCGTTCCCACCCACCCCCATCTCCCTTTTGACTAACTGAAAATCAGCTAGGAACTTCAACTATGTCTGACAAGAATATTTTTCAGCTGCAGAAAATGGTTCTGGGTAAAGAGACAAAGGGTGTACTCTTACTGACACCTCATAAATACTGTGAAGTATCTGTAAATAAGTCTGTGTCTCTGAGAACTATGGGTGTAGCTCATGGCATGTGGAGATGACTGTATCAAACAGATCAGAAACAAAGTTTTGAACAAACTGTGACCATATCTGAGCAGAAAACTTTAATGCCACTAGCTGCACAGACTGCCTACTACCGTTGAATTTCTGAATCCTGTTAGGTGAAGAAGCATACTCCAAACAGGGACTACTTTTCTCGTCTGGGTCCAAGAAGTGAATACTCTTAGAATAAAGCCAAGTGGAGCTGGGCCTAAGTGAACCCAGGAGAGCCTACTAGATTGCAACTCCCATGTTTTGGAAGCGAGGGACAAAAACCTTTGGTCTCAGACACTGAGATTTTGGAGTTGTTGCTGCAGCAAAAACAAAGCTGTACATATACAAATATATGTACAGAAAGAATTACCATTAGAGAACCCCCAGGTCAAGACATAAAACACCACTAGTGCCAGAAGTGTCCCTCTGTCCCTCTAATCCTATACTTTCCCTCTTCTCCCAACGTATATATCCTGATAATACCATAAAAAGATTCAGGGAACTTCCCGTATATCTGGTCACGCAGTATGTGCTTCCTTGTGTCTAACTTCGTTTGCTCACCATTATGGTTTGAGATTCATCTCTGTGACCATGTATAGAAATATTCTCTTCACTTTCATTGCTTTATTTTATAATATTCCATTGAATGAATATGCCATAATTTGTTTAACCACTTCTGCTATTGTACAGATCCTCTGAGGTGGAAATTGTCATTCCTACAAGGAATTTTGTAGTGTTATTTCTTCCTGTACAGTCCTTTTGACTCTTACTGTTTTCTACTTTATATAAATAACTTACATGTTAAGTGCCTAATAATAGCTAAAGCATATTGTGTTTAGCATGTGCTAGGCATTGCCTGAATGTTTTATATGCATTATTAATTAATCCATTCATTCAACAAATATTTAATAAACACCTGATACTCTGTATCAAAAGTGTGGGGATAAATAAGAGAGACAAAAATCCATGTTTTTATAGAGTTTATGTTTTAGGAATAATCTCTAATTCTCAAAATCTATGAAATGTATATTAGTACCCCTATTTTTACAGTTTGGGAATCCAGGCACATAGTAGCTATATTTGTTCCTTATTTATCTTTTGTACTGGATTGTAAACTCCTTATAGGCAGGAACCAGTTCCTTGTATATCCCCACAATCTTTAGTCGAGAAACGTATGTGTAATCATAATATTAATTATTTGACAATACATTTGACATCTATTTCATGCTTTCTATATACCAGACACAACTCAATCTTCACAAAACCCATGCAGTAAGTGTTATCTTTAACCTCATTTAGAAATCATAAAATAGGCAAAAAGAGGTGAAATGACTTGTCTTTGCTCTACATTATGTGTGTTGAAATCAATCCATGCACTAAGTATTATCATTAACCTCATTTAGAAATCAGAAAATAGGCAAAAAGAGGTGAAATGACTTGTCTTTGTTCTACATTATGTGTATTGAAATCAATCCATGGGATTGCCTGTAAGTGTCATTCCTTCATTTCCATTGCCAGATAGAATTCGGTTGTCTATTACCTCTACTTTGACTACGGTATACATTGTGCTAAGTCTATGAATGACTTTGCATATGGAAGGTAACCGAGATTCTCATTTCTTCCATCTCTGTTCTGCAGCTACTCTATTTCTATACACCCAAAGAAAAAGGCATGACAGATATTGTGTTTTTATCTAATCTCTACATGTGTTTTACTCAGAAGCGTTGTGATGTGGGAATTGTTAGTTATGCTGTAGTAGACTGTTTTTGAAGAATCTTAGTTGGTTTGTTCACTTAATATTGTTGAGTTTCTTTCACATACCTAGGACTGTGCTGGGCTTTAAGAAAGGGAGGAGGAAGCAGTCTCAGTTTCCCCCCTAAGGAGCTCCCAGTTGTTGGAGGAGGTCATAGAGAGAACGTGAATGCTAGTTTACACTTGAGCTCCATTCGGGCAATCAGAGGCTCTTCTCCTTGTCCTTAGAATGTAGGTTCTGCCCTCTGTTCCTATAGCTGGAGCCACTTCAAGAGTAGTCTTGGAAGTGTAATGTGTTGTTGAGACCATCTGGACTGTATCCAACAGAACCCAGTTGATCCTCTATAAACTGTTAAGGTCCTGCCAGGTGGGTGCGGAGAAGGACCGGTTCTGTGACTGCCCAACACCAGCCTTGTATTTAAGTTTTCTTGCTTATCAAACCTGTCAGCTACCAGTCCCCTTTCTTCAGGCCCTCTGTGAATAGGAGCCACCTTCAGATTTCACCCGGGAAGCTCTCAAATTTGTGGACCAACAGTGGGCGAGCCAGCCAGAAGGCCAGAAAAATGACTCTTGGGAAAGAGGCTGGGGGGCAGAACTTCTAAGCTGGCCATCAGCCTGTATGTGAGGAGGGGTGGTGTGTATGTGAGATGCTTACGGACCCCGTATGAGTACAGTGATGCCTTCAAGATGTGCTGGTTTGAGGAACTGTGGTAAAGAAGGGAAGTGAATGGTTGCTGCAGTGGGCTGGTCCCTACTGTGGGCAGCCCGGCTGGCCACCAATGACAAATTAGAGACTGAAGCCAATTTAGAAAGCTGAAAGAGCTGAGGTTGAAAAAAGGTATGTGGGTGCCCAGCTTCATGGCTGGCAGACAAGGTGGGAGAGCAGGGCAGTAAGTTGGAGAATTTAGCATGCTATTTTGCAAAGCTAGGAGGGTGTAAGCTGGTGTGGATTAAGGTCCAAGTTCTTGTGACAAAGCCTGATTGGGACACTAAGAGGTGGAATCCCTGAGAAAGCCAGGAGAGGGAAGAGGAGGATGTTGTGATTGACAGTGAAACAGACAAAATGTTCCCCGCTGACTGACCCCTAATACAAACACAACAGCACAGCGCAGCCAAAACAACCCCAGCCAGCAGGGCAGACCCCAATTCAGGATACAATCATGATGAAAGAATATACTCCCACTGAGCTTATTGATTTAGCTTCCACGTTCCAGCAAAAAGCCAGGGAAAGTATTCCGGTGTAGTAAGTGTGGCTATGAGCTGGGGAGAGGGGGGGACGGCGATGACATTTTTCTGACCAGGTAGGAGGCACAGAAAGTGAACAGCATCACCACGCACCTTGTCCTCTGGCAGGACCTGCATGGTGCTCTGGTATTCAAGGTACTGAGTCTGTCATAGGCTGGATTGTTCTAACCCATAGGAGGCCTGGCCCAATAAAGGAGATCTCTCTGGGCACATGGAATACTGGAAATCGATAGAGGAGGTGCAACACATTCTCAGGAAGTTGGAAATGACATAGGCCATCTATACCCCTGTCTTTGAAGGCTCTGATTGGGCTACATTCACTACAGGAACGGAAGCTGATATACTTCATTCTGCGTCCAGGACCTGGTATGGGACGCTGATGTCCATGCTGAGACCTGTCATGGGACAGGACATCTATGATGTTGGGCAATCCATTGCTGATCTGGGGGACACTGACAATCCCAGGAAATTACCAGCTGTGGGAAAGACTTGAGATAGAGATGAGACTTGAAAAACCAGAAGGCTATCCCAATCAACTGTGAAGATATCCTGTAAAAGTAACTTAGAAGCAAATGTGGTTTGACCTCCTAGCTGCCAGGACCCCACTTATTAATGTAGACTGACAACCCAGTGCTGTGCTCGTTGACCTGTGGAAAGCCTTAAAACCTGAACAACAGTTCAAACTTGCCCAATCTGTCCCTACAATCCATGATGCCCTCATCTGCTCCAGTAAGGCTCAGGGGTACAGTCCAAGTATAAAATGCAGGCCAAGACTGCCTCCAGGTGAGGGCCAATGGGGGTGATTGGAGGCCTCAAGTTGAGTTCACTTTTACTGATCCCCCAGAAATAAACAAAAGGTGATGGCTCTGGTTGACATGGGGACCAAGTGTACTCAAATATATGGTAATCCGTAGAAGTTTTCTGGCCCCTTCCTCACCATCTATGGTTTCAGAAAGTGAATGGCTATGGTTAGGGAGTTCCCTTTAACACTGTAAGTTGGGCATTCCCCCCCCCCCGCCTTAAAATATGAAGTTTTAATCTCTCTAGTACCAGAGAACACATTGGGCATTAATATTCTATGAGAGGTGCTTGGGTGGCTCAGTTGGTTAAGCACCTCTTAGTTTACTCTCAGGTCATGATCTCGCGGTTTGTGAGTTCAAGGCCCATGTTAGGCTCTGCAATGACAGTGGGGAGTCTTCTTGGGATTCCCTTTCTCTCCCCATCTCTCTATCCCTCCCTTGCTCTCCTTCTCTCTTTCCCCCTCTCTCAAAATACATAAATAAACAAAATTAAAATAAAACATATTCTATGAGATCTGCAAGACTCTATCAGTGAATTCTGCCTCTGGATTAGAGTAATCAGTCCAGTGCTGAAGGGAAACACCAACTGGGAACCAGTTAGTCTACTACCCCCATGAAAAATGGAAACTATCAAACAATATAAATTGCCTTAGGGCCTAAGGACATAGGAAAAACTATCCAAAAACTGTACCAATGGGGTATTCTGCACTCTGCCAATAGCACTTTCAATAGCCCTGTATGGCAAGTGAGAAGTCGGGTGGCTCATAAAAGATGACTGTGAAGTACTGAGAATTGAACAAGGTAGTGCCCCCCATCCATGCAGCTGTTCTCAACATTGCCACCATCTTAGATACGTGGCTATGATTCTAGGAGTGTTCCATGTTGAGCTGGACTTAACAAGTACTATTTTCAGTATACACCTGGCTGATGAATCACAAGATCAGTTTGCCTTCATATGGGAAGTTTAACAATGGGTCTTTCAAATGCTTTCCCAGGTCAACCTGCACAGCCCCACAATATGTCATGAGGCCTGTCCCTGTTTTCCTTCCCCACATGAGTAAAATGGGCCCATTACATTGATGATATAATGTTAACATGTGAAGACATACCTTTGCCATAGGACATTCTGCAGGCTTTGCTGGAAAATCTGTGAGGGAGAAGATCGGTCATAAGATCACAAGAAGTTCAAGGCTGAGACACCACATAAAGTTTTTGGGAGTTATGTGTTGAGGTAAGACATGCATTGTCCCAGAAACTATGATTGACAGACAACATGCAAGCCTACCCAACCCCTAAAAGCACAAAAGAGTTGCAAGGTTTTGAAGGAATTTGGGGGTTTTGGAGGAGTTTTATTCCCTGCCTGGCACGGTGTCTCCATCCCATATACCACTTGGTATAGAAAAAGCACATGTGGGATTGGTGATTGGAGCAGCAAGCAGTCTTTGAGAAGGCAAAGATACTAAGGAAATACTCTGGGCATCCCCCAAGCAGGGCTGCCGCTTGAGTTGATGTGTCTGTGGCTCTAGAAGGCATGGGTGGGCCCTGTGGCAGACACACTAGAAGGAGAGAGTACTCCTAGGATTTCGGTCCAGCTCAGACATCTGATACATCCCTAACAGCTCCCAGTGGTGTACCCAACATTCTTCTCACAAAGGAACAGCATATCATGGCAAGAACGTCCCTTCCTATCAAAGGATGGGTGGAGAATATGTTCCATTGACCCATCTCTGGCATGGCTCAAACTTCCATGTTAACCAAGTGACAAGACCCTTTTCAGTAGAAGAGCACCATGTGCACCATTGTCTCTAGAAACTCAGGTCCTCCTGAGCCCAAGTGTCCATCAATTTCCTCTGGTAGCTTGTGTGGCTCGTAGAAAGGAGCAGGGGAAATTCCTGCTGATGCCTAGAATACAGGTGGATCTAGTCAGGCATCTGGATAAAAACAGGAACTAACTGCAACAACCAGTGGGCTGAACTCAGAGCCATTTGGTTGGTAATCACTCATGAGCCCTGGTCATTAATGCTTTGCACTGACATTTGGGCTGTTCTAACTGTATGGGTTGGACAGTGGGAGCTGAGGGATGGATGACCATGAATCAGCCCTTGTGGAGTTAGGATATATGGAAAGACATCTGGGTCTGCCTGTAAGAGCCTGAGGTGGTCACTATCTGCTACATTCCGATTCATAAAGTCCTGACTCCCATTGGCAATCAGGAAACCAATGCCCTAGCTCAGTACAAGCTCTAGCAACTGACTAGATATCACTACTATCACTAGATAGTAGATTGGGTGCACAGAAAGGGTGGCTAACATAGTGCTTGGGTAGAATGGCATATTGCTAGGGATGTTGGATTGCCCTTGAAATACAGTGACTTGTTAAATGCAGAAAAAGCATTATTTTGTGTGTTCTACATAATGTCCAAGGCAACTTCCAAAGGAGCCCGGGGCCATCACCCTAACTAGTGAGGGATTGACAAATTGATTATATTGACACCTTTGCTCTGAGTGAGGGTTCTAAACATGCTTTGGTTTGTGTGCACACTGTGTCTAGCCTAATCCAAGTTTTTCCCTGTCTCCATGCAAACCAGGCTGCTACCATTAGAAGATTAGAGAACCTGAGTACCATGTGTGGATACCCTCAGCAAACAGACAATGATTGGGGATCATATTTCAAAGGTCATAATATGCAAGACTGGGCAAGAGAACATGACATTGAATAGAGGTTCCATCACCACTATAACCTATAAGTAGTAGGGTTGGTAGAAAGGAAAAATGGAATATTAGAGCAGCAGATTAAATTATTAACAGATAAAAACACACATTAGCTGTGGGGATTAACGGATTGCCCCAAGCTCTAATACATTTGAATGCTCACCTAAAAGGGCCTGTTACCTCATGTGCCAGACTGTGGACCTTTGCCAAGATACCCAACAATGTAAAAGTATGGAAACAACCATTGCCAGACCATCACCAAGGCTCAACGTGCTATGCTGCTGAGAACACCATGCCCCAAGATGCCTGGGAAAGGTGTTGTCTACCAGAATTGCAATGGGATGGCCCATGGATCCCTGGGTGAGGAGGAACTACAATCTCCACTGGCATCCTGTTATCTGGCTGCAAGCCAGAATGGAACATGCACCACTAAAGAAGGGGAGAAGGTGGGGATCCTGGCCTGGCAAATCCCACCCCTGTCTGTCTTCTCATGCCTGACAGTGCTGCCTGCTTCAGCCAACATGTATGGTATGCACAACTACATCAAATTCCTAAAGCTGTAGCCATCTTAACATCTAAGGATCAGGCCACAAGTATAATTTTTAGAGAAGCGGAAGACCTTCGCATACAAGTCCCTATTAAATGTCTGTCTTTTTGACCTTAGACTCCTGCTGCTCTAATGATATCTGGTCATGGACTGGGTACCGGATTTTAATACTTTTCTGCTCTGGGCCCCTTCATATATCTGGCAAAGGAATCAGTCCAACTGTTAGGTATGTGGGAAAGATGCCCCTCTCTAGCTTATCAGGATTACCATGGTGGGTATCACCACTCCAGGGAAAGCACTGGAAGGCCCTAACACCGTACATTAAGGAAGAACAAGCTACGACTAATACTCTCAATTCATAATGCCACCAATACTGATGCATAAACCTGGCCTGTGATACACACTGTCAATAACACTGGACATAGGTAGTCCTCTTCTGTCACTCAAATTATACAGCCAGTCCTAAAAATACCACGAGTAGAGCTATGGGTGGCAACTGTCAGATTTGAGATGGGTTCATCTGGCTTACCTTGGATTATAGACATTTGAGTATCTGGATACTCCTATTTTGGAAACAGAAGAATCAATCTAAACATAAGCAGCTCAATTGTACCAGGAATATGGGATGGATGTCACTGGACCTGTATAGTCATTCTGTCACCTTAAAGGATAGTGACTCATTTGGCACTAATTAGTCATGCTGCCTAGGTATTTCTTGTGTAGTCTCAAATGGGGCCACATGGGTATGTGACAAAAATCTTTGGTCATTGTTTCCACCTGGCTGGTTGGGCCACTGCAACCTCAGTTTTTGATGGGCACAGGGGAGAATCTGCCCCATGGTGGTAAAAATTGCCAACCTCCCTCTTTGCAAGGCCAAATGGGCATATTCTATTTTCCACTGGTGTAATTATTTGGCTGCTGTCTTTGTCCCCTCCAATGACCTGGAGAACCAATACACAGAAGCCCTTACTAAACTCACCCAATAAGGCTTACATGATAGCCGGCAAGCCCATCTTTACTGAACACTGAAATATCTTTAATGAGAAAAGCTGTTGTCCAAAATAGGATGGCTTTGAACATTACTGCTGCCTTGCCAAGAAGTTCCTGTGTTTTTATCCAAAAAGAAGGTTGTGTGTTCATACCTGATGAGTCTGCTAATGTGTCATCTTTATTAAATCATGAGACACAGTGAATGTCCTGAGTGATCTAACACCCAGCCTAGGGAACTTAGTAAATCAGTGGGACGAATCATGGGGCTTTTGGTAGAAAAAGCTGTCACTGATTTTTGGACATCATTGTCTTAATCTGTGTTTTCTCTTGCATGTGACTGTATTGTTGCTATGGTATCTTCCTCCAGGTAGCCAGATAGCTGCCAAAGGAGCCACCTCCATGCTAACGAAACCCCTTGGAGACCGCTCAGGACACACTTAGAAGAGGGAGGCACATGAGATTATAAGAGGCAGCATAGAGGTGTGGAGTGCTGGAGGAGCTCATTGATAGGACGTGACCACTGGTTGACTGGGGAGCTGGACCTTGATAATGGGAGGCTCCTACTTCCTCCTGTCCTTTTGCCCACTGTTCCCACAGGTGGAGCCATTTTATTTTATTTTATTTTATTTTATTTATTTTATGACTTTTTAAATGTTTATATATTTGTTTTGAGAGAGAGTGCGAGTGGGGGAAGGACAGAGAGAGAATCCCAAGCAACCTCTGCTCTGTCAGTACAGAGCCCTACGTGGGCTGAACTCATAAACTGTGAGATCATAACCTGAGCCAAAATTGAGTCAGAGGTTTAACCAACTAAGCCACCTAGGCATCTCCAGGTAAAGCCATTTTAAAAGGACGGAGCCTTGAGTAATGTGCTGCCGACATCTGGAGGGGACAGATGAAGGAACACAGTTAAGACCTCTATACAAATTTTCAGGATCTGGCAGGCTGGTAAGGAGATCTACTCATTTCATAGCAAGCCAAGACAAACCTTATAAGTTCTCTTGCTTATTCAGCCTGCCACCTACCAATATGGAGGGGCTGGCCTGTTTCTTCAGTCTCTCCTTGCCCTCTACAAATGGGGCCAGTTGTCAGGTTTCCCCTGAGAAGCTTCCAGGAGCACAAACCAACAACAGTACAAAGAACTCACCATCCACTTTGCAGTCTTTTAATCCAGGCTCATCTATGGTTGCAAATGATGCTGGGCACCTTTCTTAAAAAGGTGAGAATGATTCTTGTATTACCCAAATATCTTTCCTACGTGGCTCTGCAGATATTTAATTGGCACTGACCCTTGTTGGCATTCTGGGAAACTATTATGTTACTCTTGTGATGAATACTGTTATGTTCTCTGCTTCGTATTATATGCCTTAGGATATCATTGGATAGTGTAATGGCCACACTTAAGAATTCAATTAATTTTCACTTTCATGTATATTAAAGCCCTTTTGAAAGTGCTATGAAATGACAACATAGTTGTTATTGTTGTTACTCACAACAGTTGTTGAGCTGATGCTTTTTCAGCATAGTCACCATGAGGAAATACCTGGATGATTGAATTCATTCTTTGTTTTTAGAATGTCCATTGACTGAAGACTTTTTCCAAGGACAGGAAGCAAAATTTAACACAGGCTTCTAGGCTTCTCTTTAAATTCTCATGTATGGTTTACAGCCTCGAGCATGGTTGTCCTTTCTGACAGAACTACCTTTTATCTTCTTTTTACAAGATAAGATTGATCTATTTTTTAAGCTAATACACCACTGGCTTTATATCCTTGTTGTAGGCTTTGGGAATAGGTTAAAGCCTCTTTGTGTTGCATTATTTACTGTGCAGCTACATTCAAAAACACAATGAATACACTGAAATTAATAACTCTAGAAGGGTGCAAAGTGATAGTATTCACACTCAATTATAGAAATGGTCTATTACATTAATATCATAGTGATGCTATTTGACTGCAATATGGTGAGGAAAAATAAAGTGGCAGGCTAACAGAATTTCAATTTCTGAGTTCAGAAATAAAAGATAAATGGTTAGCGGGCATGGTTAATAGCTCAAATGCATATGCTATAAGCTCTTACTTCAATGTCAACTCTTAGCAAAGGACACCAGGCAAATGAACTTGAATATCCATTTGATTTACTAGCTTCTTAAAAACTGAAATAAGCTTTTATATACTTTGTAAAGTCTTACTAGCAAAAAGGATAAGAGGGTGGGTTTTAATGGAGGTAATCCTCTAAGAAATTACTCCTTAGCAGTTAGAAATACAGAAAAGCAAGATAAACTTGAAATAAGCCTGATAAATCCTATCTTACTCATTGTCTTCCCTTAATAGGTACTTTGGATCTGGATTAAGCTGTGCTCAGTAGTCACCTGGAGAAATTCTATTTTTTATGTATCCTCCTTCCACCTCTCCTCTTACTGAGTGAATGATTACTTTCCTACCTACAAGTTATGAATGAAGTCACTGAATGTAATTATTGGGTGGAGTTTTTGGATTAAGATCATGGATCTTTAATGAGCCTTTATGGGTTCTGTAAATGGTGATTCTTAGATCCACCTGGGCACCAGAATCACCTATGTAGTTTGTTAGAAATACACATGCCTAGGTCTCCCTTCCATAGATTTTGATTCTGTATATCTGGGAGGAACCAAGGAAGGATGTAGTTTATGATACAGAAACAGGATTGAGAACCCTTACCATTGTTGGTTCGGAGTACATCTTATAAAGAGGTGAGAATTTTTTAAAAAAAAATTAAGTATCCTATACCATTGATTTGAATTTATATTATTTTATATATATCTATGCATATAAAATTAATTTTTATTGTCCAGGTATACCTGTATACTGTAGAAGCATAAGAAAATACAGAAGCAAAAGGAACAAAATAATTTCAATTATGACCATTGTTAATATTTTAAAAGATACAGATGTACACTGAGATTTTAAATCTAGTATTAGAGCATTTGCCTTTGCAATTGGAAACAGAAACCCAAGGTGCTCCATAGAATTGTTTGTCTTATGTATTGTTTGCTGTTCTTTACTGAGGGAGAATCTCATCCATCCTTTCTTCCTCTACCCAAATGCTTTTGTGGTTTTTTTTCCTTCAAGGAATTGGCATATATGAGTTTAACAAGGAGGTTCAGTAAAACTAATAATGGACTTTTGGGATTATCAGTTCTGGAGACAGACCAAGCTGGTGATGGCAGTTCACTCATTCATTCATTTATCCATTCGACAAATATTTATTGAGCACCTACTAATATGCCAGATACTGTGCTTTGTGTTGGGGATATTCAGTCCCTTCACTGGAGAAACTTCAGACTCTAGTATAGGACATAGACAAACAAAACAGACAAGTATTATGGTATATTTATGTGCTATGAAAGATACATGTATAGGATGTGTTTAATGCACAGATAAGGGATATCTAAATCAGAATGGAGAGTCAAGGGCGATGAATATAAAGAAGGGACAGAAGAGCAGGGTATCAGAGGTAGAAGACACTCATAGATGGCCATTTACTGATTTTGGAAATCTTTACCAAGGGTGTAAAAGTCTTCACTTACTGTATTTAGTGCCTAGAAAGGAAACTGGGAAAGCTCTTCTTTGTTCTCTGATATTATTTTTGTAGTATTTTGCTTCCTTTTTCATAGAATCATGTATTATATTTCCAAGGGTCTCAACAATATTTTGAAAATTTCTTTTCCTTGCATAGTTTCTGTTTCTTCTGAGAAGCATTTTTATTTTTGTTGTTTCGGTCCTCATCTTTCACGTTAGAGGTCCGATAGTTCTGAAAAGCTCTTGCAATCTCCTGCCAGATGAGTTATCTGTAGGCCTGACTTTCAACTTCTGAGAAGGGGGGTAGGAACACTGGGGGTGCAGCACGTGCAATGTAAGTCACCAGGGAGAAGGGGTCACCCAGCGTCTCTGGTTTTGTAATGGTGGGATAACTGGGCCTTAAAAAGATTTTCCACCAATATTCATATTTTGGCTTTATTTTCACCCACACCTCAGACAGGGTTGGGAGAGGGGCTGTCATGTGGCATAAATAGGGCTGCTTCTCACCTGCCCCATTACCTGCTTTGCATTTTGCCTTCCTGTGCCTGCTGTCAGTCACCATTAGTCAGGTATTTACTTTCTGGCTTCAAAATGTTTGTTATTTTTCTCTAACTCTGCTATTCTCTTTGTCTTTGTAGCTTTGTGTCTTAAAACAAAGCAAAACAAATAAAACACCACCATTATGATACGGTTTCAGGAAGGAGAGAAAGTGAATTCATGTATTCTGTTTGCCCTTTGCCCTGCACCTAAGTGCCTCATTTTTGTAGGATAGTGTGCTAAGAATTTAATTAATACTATTTCCAGGTAAAACAGGCATTGTTATTGTATTACTTTTCAGATTAGGGAACTGAATTTCAGAGCGATTAAGTGGTCAGAGAAGTAGCTAATGGTAGAGCTGGGGCTAATACGTGACTCTCCGGTCTGCAGAGAGGTTCACACAGATGATGAGGTTTAGGACTAGTATGGCTACTGCAGACAAGCTCCTTCCTCTGCCCCTCATCAGGGTTAACCCTGATCCCAAACCCAGTTTTGGGAATTATGATAGTGAGGACCATGAAGGGAATGCCGGGCATGGTACGCCATGCAAGAGGCCCTGTTCCATAAAGAGCTGGCTTTTATCAGCTCTGTCATTAGCATGGATCGGACTGTTTTCTGATACAAATTCTTTCCTTTAGGAACTTGACAGAGTTGCATGTTGATGATCTATTTTAGTATTTTGCTAATTATGAAAGGCAGACCACCTGCTTTCAAAAGAAGGTGCTGGAATGGAGAATAATAGAGATGTAAATATGGTGCCTTTTATGGGCAAAAGCAGATTTTTTAGCAGCATGTTTTAAAAAATTAGAAATTTAACAGCTGTTTTGCAAAATAAGTGAAATGCTTCCATCTTGCTAAAGAATATGCACAGGTAATTAATTTTAAAGCAAAACTCGTGACCTCATTTGACAGTAATAGCATCACTAAATTAATTAATAAACTAATTTTATCTGTCAAATTATTAACTAGATTCTAAACCTCTGTACACTAAAAACACTGAGTTTTTTTCTTTTTAATGAGAGGTAAATATAAATTAATAAGACTAATTTTCTGACGGAGTTTGTGAAATTGACCTCACAGTTTTATGCACAAAACTGGTTTAGAATAGTATATACATGACTTTTGTGTCAGGGGCGCCTGGGTGGCTCCATCAGTTCATCATCTGGCTCTGGATTTCGGCTCAGGTCATGATCTATCTCATGATTCATGGGATTGAGTCTTGCATCAGGCTATGTGCTGCAGGACCTGCTTGGGATTCTCTCTCTCTCTCTCTCTCTCTCTCTCTGACCCTTCCTTGCTCATGCACTCTCTCTCTCAAAATAATAAATAAACTTTTTAAAACAAATAGGCTTTGTGTTAGATGACTTTACCCAAGTGTAGGCTAATGCAAATATTCTGAAGACAATTAAAGTAGACTACATTAAGCTATGATGTTTGGTAGATTAGGTGTGTTAAGTTCATTCCTAAAAAAATTTTTTTAAATATTTATTTATTTGAGAGAGAGAGGTGGGGGGGAGGCAGAGAGAGAGGGAGACACAGAATCTGGAGCAGGCTCCAGGCTTCGAGCTGTCAGCACAGAGGCCTATGAAGGGCTCAAACTTATGAAATGCGAGATCATGCCCTGAGCTGAAGTTGGACACTTAAGCAACTGAGCCACCCGGGCCCCCCAAATGCACTTTTAAAGTGTGATATTTTCGACCTATCATGAGTTTATTGGGTTGCAATCCCATTGCAAGTCAAGGAAAATCTGTACATCAAATTTAAAATACAAAAGAGTAAAAAGAGATAATTGAAAAATCCTCTCTCTTCCAACAAGACTTCCATAATTTCCACACAAATTGCTTAGCCAGCAAGCAGTTTACCTTGGCCCCTTGTGTAGACAGCATGTTTTTGTCCTCCTTGCATATTCACCTGTTGAAGCTTTACCCCCTGATGCAATGGTTTTGGAGATGGGGGCTTTGGGAGGTAATTAGGTTCAGATTAATTCATGAAGGTGGTGAACGTTCATATTGGGCTTAGTGCCTTATAAGAAGGGAAAGACAGAGACGAGACAGAGACGGAGACAGATTGCCATCTCTTGCTCATGTGAGTTGACAGAAGGTGGTGGTTCGTCAGCAAAGAAGAGAGCTCTTACCAAAACCTGATCGTGCTGGTACCCTGATCTCAGACTTTCAATCTCCAGAACTGTGAAAAAATAAAGTACTGTATTTAAGTCATCCAGTTCCTCCTATTCTGTTATGACAGCCCAAGCTCACTAATATACCTTGCCCCGTTGCTTTTTGTCTTGTTCTAAACCTCCTGTGTTCTCAGGGTAAAATATATCCCGTGGGACCTTGAAAACATCCTCCTCTCAATATTTGGTAAACCTTTATGTCCCAAATTTTGAGGAGAAGTTGAAAATCCAGATTTTTATATGAACCCAGATTTCTTTTTTTTCTAATATTTTAATAGTTTTTGAGAAATAGAGACAAAGTGTGAGCAGGGGAGGGGCAGAGAGGCAGACACAGAATATGAAGCAGGCTCCAGGCTCTGAGCTATCAGCACAGAGCCCGATGTGGGGCTCGAACTCACAAAGTATGATATCATGACCTGAGCCGAGGTAGGACGTTTAACCCACTGAGCCACCCAGGTGCCCCATGAACCCAGATTTCTATATAGTACTTTCAATATAGAAATATTATTCTATAATATGTTTCCATGCTGGTCTACCCACAAACAGCACGCTTACAAATTTTGTTTTATTGTGTATGCCCTCTCTCCTAAGATCCTTGAAGGGAGTGTCTGTGTCTTATTTTTATTCTTTAGACCCAAAGGTCTAAAATGATTGATAATCAAATACTGTGTATTCTAGTTGATGCTGAATCTACTTGCTCTTTCTCTGATCACTCTCTTCTTTAGGTAAAGTGTTCCCAATTACATGCATTCCTTCATTCTTCTTCCATTATTATTATTATTATTATTATTTTAAAATTTCATTTGGTTCTCCTTTGATTTCTCAGATTTTGGTGAACTTCTGTTTGGAACCATAGTGGAATAAATCTGACCGTCCATACTCACCATTTTTTAACCATACATACACTTTTGGACCCAAAGGTGGGAGCATTGACATGGAGATCTGTTTTCACATGAAGGCCTTGAATTGTACCTAGAAAGGAATCGACAGATACTAAATATAAGGAAGTTTTTTTTCCAGCTTTTTCTGTTTTCATCACCCACTATCTTGATTGATATTTCAAAAATAGGGCTGTGCTACTGCTCCGTGGTCCAATTTCTCTTGCTCTCAGTGGGAAGGCTTTTCTTTTATTTATCTATTTGTTCCTATTATGTAGAAATTAAGCTTTAAGTGGCTATACACCTGTTTCTTCATTCTGCAAGTGGTATTGTTCACTGTCAGTGGTTGTTTTTGATGCTAATACTGTTTCTTGCCTTGTTTTATTTGGAATCCTGACATGTTTGCAGGCCTACAGTAGCTAATAAATAACAATAATGAATTCTTTACCAGTTCCTGTTCCTCCCTCACCACAATCTTCCTGGAGTCAAAATGGAGAAATGTTTTTCTCTCTCTGGTTTCATATTTGTTATCTACAAAGTGTTCAATCAGGGTGTTATATAAAATGAGGTTAGTTGGCATTTCAATGATGTAGTGCTGATATGATTTTCTTATGAGCTATTTTTCTGCAACTGTTTTTCATCATTTGATTTTTCAGATGCATAATATGTTTTCATAGTTCAAAATTATATAAAAATGCAAAAAGATACACAATGAAAAGTTTTATTCCCACCTTTTCCTCTCCTTTGCCCAGACCCTACCTCCCAAGGTTACAGGTAACTACTTTCATTAAATTTTTTATGTATCCTTCCAGGTTTTGTTTATTTTTTATTTTTTTTTTTATTTTTTTAATGTTTATGTACTTATTTTGAGAGAGAGACAGAGAGCTTGAGTGGAGAAGGGACAGAGATAGAGACACAGAACACAAAGTAGGCTCCAGGCTCTGAGCTGTCAGCACAGCGCCTGACGCAGGGCTCAAACCCACGAACTGGGAGATCATGACCTGAATGAACCGAACTTAGATGCTCAACCAATTGAGCCACCCAGGCACCCCTTCCAGGTTTTGTTTATATACATGTTTCTCCATTTCTTAAACACAAGTTGCCACTGTTCTACTTCTTTTACTTTTCACCGAACATTACATCTTAGATCTTTTACTCTATCAAAATACAGAGGTACCATATTGTTTTATACAGTTGAACGGTATTTCATTTGATGGAGGTGCCATCATTTACTTAACTAAGGTCCTACTGATGAACATTTGTTTTGTGTCTAGTGTTTTACTAGGACATGCCACCTCCCAAAAGAGCCCTCTTACAGACCTCACGTCACATGTATGCAAATAGATTCATGTACCATGAATTCCCAGAAGCAGTAATAACGAAGTCCAAAGGTCTGTGCATTTTTGATTTTGTCAGATTTTGGTAAACTGCCTTCCATAGGAGTTGTACCAGTTTATATTTTCAGCAGCAGTATGTGAGAGTGCTATTAGAATTCTCACCTACAGAAACTTTTATCAAGCTTTTGGATTTTATCAGTCTGATGTGTAAATACAGTATCTCAGGAAAGATTTAATTTACATTATGAGAGTGGCTGGACATCTTTTCCTTTGGTTAAAGCCATGATTATTTCCATTTATGTATGAACTACATGTTGATAGCCTTTACCTATTTTTCTACTGGATTGTTAGATTTGTTAGACAAGAAGAACCATTTATCTGTACTATGAAAATAAAAATGCTTTTTGGCAATTTGAGATTTTTCTTGGCTTATGGTGTTTTTCTATGCAATTTAAAAAAAAAAATTCACATTTTTATCTCTCTATGGATTTGGGGTTTTGAGATGCAATAGAAAGCCCTTTCCGACAAAAGCCCTTTCTCCTGCCCCCAGCTGAACAATTTTCTTCCGCCATTTTATAATTCAATTTTTTAACATTTAAATTTGTGTTTGATTGGTTGATCCATTCATGAAACAGATACTTATTGAGTGTCTCTCATGTACTAGGAAATATTTTAAGTACTTGGAATATATCAGTGATCAAGACAGACAAATATCCTTGCCTTTCTGGAGTTCACATTCTAGTGGAAGGAGAGATAGATTAACAACAACAACAAAATGAGTAAATTACGTAATATGTCAGAAAGGAATCAATGCTATTAAAATTAAAATAGGAATAATCCATTGAGGGGAACCAGAATACCAAGGGGTGGGTATAAGTTGCAGTTGAAAATAAGGTACCCGGTACAGACCTCATTGAGAAGGTAACATCTGAGCAAAGCAAGGAAGGATGTGAGTGACTTTCATGCAGACCTCAGGGAGATGAAAGTGCTAGCTTGAGGCCCTAGGTCAAGAGCGTGTCTGAGAAAGGGCAAGAAGCCAGTGGGACTGGCGTGAAATGAATGGGGAGGACGATAGTTGAAGAGGAAGTCAGAGCTTTCTAGACCTTTGTAAAGACTTTAGCTTTTACTTAGAGTGAAATGAGGGATCACTGCAGAGGTCTGAGCAGAATGATAAATAGGAAGTATTTTCTTTTAAAAAGGATAACATCAGGGGATGTAAGAGAAATTAGGGGAAATAATCCAGTTCATATTATAGGTCAGCAAAAATAACAGTAATTAATGATGTCGTCTGATGACAATAGGTTTTTAAGGAAGCTGGGGTTTTTAAGGAAGGAACAGTCTCAAGGCAGCAAGAAGGACTGCTGGTGACCTCTGTCACTCAGCTCACTTACAGCCTGGTGGCACTAGAGTTATGGGTCAAAACCAGCCACCACTTAAGAGAGCTGTAGAGAATGCAGGGTCCACTGGGCAGAGCCAGGTGTCAGTGGGTGAAGGAGGTGAAGGGGAGCAAGGAATTTCAAAAGGTTGAGTAGAAGAGCCTTGGCCATTGGATGGCCTGGGAGAATGAGACAGAGAAGAGAATGCAAGGATTCTCACTGTGACTGGAGTGTGGGTATTATGAGTGTGGTGGCAGTCATAAATAGAGATGCCGGGCTTCATGAAGTAAGTTGAGAATGTTTAAGGCAGGGAGCCCCTTTGGGACTTAAGAGTTTAAACTGGAGAGCATGGGGGTGGGTGAGTTTCTAATCAAGCGGATAGAGGCCCTAGAAGGTATGTTTTTAGGCTCTTGACCTTGATTGCAGTGAGGGTGGTCTTATATTCAGAAGGTGCCATGTCTTGACTACATGTGGATAGCGTTAGGGGCTTCTGGAGAAGCACAGTGTTACCCTGAATATATCAGCTGCTTCACTTCTGATTATTTGGAAATTAATCCTGTTATAATGTGTGAAGTGTGGAACCAACTTCCATTTTGTTCTAGACAATTACCAAGTTGGCTCAAAACTTTTTTTTGGATAATCTATACTTGCCCCATAGATTTGAGATGGCACTTTCACATATAAATCTCGTATGTATTCTGGATTCTGTGCATCAGTATATTGCTGTACTTAACAGCTATTGTGATTAATAAAATAAAAGTCCTTTTAACAAGTGTTTACATAACATATAGAACCCTTTATTTTGTCAAAAGGGGGGTAATAAAAATTTACAATATTATTTGCTGGAGGGGCACTAACATTTCTTTGTCATAAAAGAACTCTTATACCAAAATATTGTGAGAATAACCTTCTTCATTATTTTCCTTTCCTGAGTTTATAACTCTGCAGATGTTGGTCACTGCTTGCTTCTGTGCTAGCATGGCCTTCGCCATCAAATAATGATACAGCAACGCAGCGTAATTCCCAGGATTGATCTTATCACAAATTGCCATCTGCCATAAGGAAGTTAATAGTGCAAGGTTGAGCAGGTCTTTCTCTAGAGTAACCAGTAGACCCTGGAGGCGGCTAGTATTATAGTTTCACCTGGGGCATGGTCTTTTTGTACTGCTATCAGCAGAGTGAGACTTACAATTGATTAGTAATAGTGACAAGGATAGTAAAAACAAATTACTGCTATTCTACTATGGCTACTACTTAAATAGGTGTCATTTTGGGGGGGCCTTATTAGATGTTTGGTACTGTGCCATGGCGGTTGATGCTGTATGTTTAAAATAATAAGAACTTATTATTTTGGTTTTACCGAAGAGTACTAAGGTTCAGACAAGTTCAGCAACTTTTAGAAGTCACGTAGCTGGTAAATGGCCGAGTCAGGACGACATCATGGCTGTAGTCTACTCTGAAATAGAATTTCTTTTGTCTCTTTTGACTTTATTACTAAATATTGTTAATTCATTTATTTTTTAAAATGTTTACTTATTTTGAGAGAGAAGGAGAGAGCAGAGGAGGGGCAGAGAGAGGGAGAGAATGAATCCCAAGCAGGCTCTGCACCATCAGCACAGAGACTGAGGCTGGGCTCAGTCTCACGAACCATGAGATCGTGACCTGAGTTGAAATCAAGAGTTGGACACTCAACCAACTGAGCCACTCAGGTGCCCCTTAAATACTCTTTAGATTAGAGAAATATAGAGAAAATCTCATAAGAGACTAACTTTCAAAGCAATTAACATAAGAATACGTTATTTTAGTTTTATATAAATAAGTATGATTGGCATTTAATTTGTTCATGAAATCAATGCATACATACTTTAATCCATCTGTCATATATTTATCTATCACCTGTCCATCTATCTACCCATCCATCCATCCATCACCTGTGATAGAATAAATTTGCATAAATGATTGTAAAGTTAGCAAACACATAAAGTAAAATATATTATATTTTAATGTTTTGAGAGAGAAAGAGTGCACAAGCAGCTAGGAGGGGCAGAGGGAGAGAGAGAGAGAAAATCTCAATCAGGTTCTACACTTAGCATGGAGCCTGACTCAGGGCTCAATGCCATGACCCTGGGAACATGACCTGAACTGAAATCAAGAGTCAGACGCTCAACTGACAGAGCCACCCAGGCGCCCTTAAAGTAAAGTATACTAAAAAATTGTTTTTAAAAGTATTTTGTTTTGACCTTGTAAAAACCAAGATTATGGAAACCCCAATATCAAAAATATATAATCGAGTGTTTGTTACCTGGTTGTTATAAAACACATACCTCAAGAGACAGCATTTCCATTAATAACGCTTAAGGGAGTTTAAGAATGAAAGTCTAGTTTTATCACATTGTGAGGCCTGTATTCTGATTTCTCCCAAGTAATGAGTGGATTTGTAAGCCTTTTTCTTCCATTTTCACATTAAATGTAACTTGGATTTTAATTTTTCAGAGAAAATGCAGTTAAATAATTTTCTAAGGCATCAGAAAAAAAGTGCCTTTGATTTTGTTTTATAAATCACAGTAGTGTTTTTTCCTTGACATAAATGTGTTCTGCATATTGTTCAGATTATTGAGTTTTACTCCGTATGATTATGCATTTTGTTCAAAGGCTTTTCTCTTTTTCATTGTGTTGGGCAGTAGGTGTTTTAACCCAGTGTGGGGCAATCTAACAGTCACAGTGACATGAATTCTAATCGAAGATAGATTCCCCATCGTGTTCCAGCTACCAGTGCCTCAGTTCTGTTCCTTGAATATGCTGATCACTCTCCCTCTTTAGGGCATTTGTATTCGTTTCCTTGTCCAAGAATGCATCTCCCCCAGATACCCACATCTCTCTTTCCCTTACTTCAGTCAGTATTTCTTTCATCTTTTAACTTTCTGGGGTCTTTTTTGACTGGACTTTCTAAAAGAAGGTCTCCTAACTCTGCGGCTCTGGATCTTGCTCTTCTTTGTGAACATAGTATATCTCCTGCTTTATTTTGTGTATTTGTTTGTGTGTTAATGTCTTTTCCGCTAGAATAATAATTACATTCTCTCACAGGTTATTTTTTGTTCACTAATGTGTCTACAGGACCTAAACCAGTGTCTGGCACCAGTGGACACTCCCAAAATATGTGTTAATTGTGTTCACTTTGAAATGTACAAACACTTGTGGATTCTCTTCCTTTAGTTTTCTGTTTCCCAAACATATGATCCATAGAGAGCAGCTTTTGTTTCCTTTTTTCTTTCTTTAAAACGAAGTACTCATAGGGGCACCTGGTGGCTCAGTCGGTTAAGCATTGGATTTCAGCTGAGTTCATGATCTCACGATCTCACGGTTTCTGGGTTCGAGCCCCGGGTTGGGCTCTGTGCTGACAGCTCAGAGCCTGGAGCCTGCTTCAGATTCTGTGTCTCCCTTGCTCTCTGCCCCTCCTCTGCTCATACTCTGTCTCTCTCTCTCTCAAAAATAAATAAACATTAAAAAAATTTTTTTTAAATAAAGTACTCCTATATTGTAACTTCCTTCAGTGGTTCCTCTGCAGCAACATATGGAATCAAATGATTTCCTGAAACAATTTGTCACATTTTCTACCAATCTTTATATTTCACTCAACTTGTAAAGAACTGTAAACATATCACTGAAAAGAAACAAAGAGAATGTTTATCTCTGCATCAGAATCTGTAAAGCATCTATATAGCACCATTTATTGATGGTAACATTTGAGATTCGTTAGGATGACTAATGCTTATGAAAGCAGGTGGTTCTTTTTATTTACAAGATATTATTGTTATTTAACATTTTGGCTATAGTAACTTAGAAAATGCCTCGAACCAATATTAGCATTTTATGTCTATTTTTAACAGAACACTTTATACTGCTGAAAGCTCACTTCTAAATATTTAAACTTAAAATCATACAAAGTATGTTCTTAAGAGATTTGAAATTTCACTGTGTAGGTTACTTGCTTATTATTGGTGATATATTCTAAATGTTGGAACTTAAATCATGGGGGAAAACATTCTGAGATTACTAGTCTTTTTTACTGATAGGCAGTCTGCCTCTGTTGGGAGTTGGTTTTCATGCAAAGTCATTTATTTATTTATTTTTTGATATTTTATTTATTTTTGAGAGCGAGAGAGAGACAGCATGAACAGGGGAGGATCAGAGAGAAAGGGAGACACAGAATGCGAAGACAGGCTCCAGGCTCTGAGCTGTGAGCACAGAGCCCGATGTGGGGCTCGAACCCATGAACCGTGAGATCATGACCCGAGCTGACGTTGGATGCTTAACTGACTGAGCCACCCAGGCACCCCTCATGCAAAGTCATTTAGACCATTTAACAAGAGAGCAAGCCCATTAAAAATATGGAAGCTCTTGGAAAACAAAATCTAGTATACCAATTAGACCTATTATGGTAATCACAGAGCACTATAAACGATGCAAAAGTTATATTGGGCTCCTCATGGTACCAATGACAAAAAGCCAAGGAATTCTTATTTTTTCTAGAGATAATGCGTGTGAGTAATTAATTTCATCATCATTGAGTTAATTTGCAATGAGTCAACTGCAGAAGACATTTCCATGGACATAGAATAATGGTAGAAGATGGTTGTTTTATCACTTGATGGTAATACAGCTATTTGTCAGAGAATGCTATAGTAACAAAGGGAAAAGTACAAACACCTATTGACGAGAAAGAAGAAATATAAAAAGTTTCTTGAAACTGTGGTTTTTAGTTGCAGCCAAATCTCTGAGATTTCCCTGACTAGCATGCATGTTTGAGAAGATTGTTAAATGCTGCCTTAATATCTTGAGTTAAGATATTATTGATGGGTGATCAAAACATTATGATCTCTGTTTCAGAAGACAACTTCAGGCTGATGAACTGGTAATAGGAATTTTAAACCTGTTCCTTGAGTGGCACTGATAATTTGTGAGGTGCTATGGAAAACCACCTCATTTAAGGAATATAAAAATGAGGTTGTGGTCAATAAAACCTTAAAGAAAATGTTATCCTTATAGACTTGTGAGAGACTTTTCAAGCACTTAAAAAAGGAGAATGTCAGTTAATGTTTATAAGCACTCAGAAGCAACTGAGGCAGGGGATTTAACTCTTCAGATGAATGAGGCAGAGAAGTTAAGAGATACCCTTCCCTAGGAGCTTTCAGTAAGGGAAGAGAAATATTAGATCAGGACTTGGCATTCCGAACACCTACTCTGGCACAAGATGGCTACAATGGGTGGTCCCTGATGCCAGGTGATTATTTCCCCAGTCTCAGTTGCCTAAATGGTTTTTGAGTTGTGTGTGCCTTGAAGCATCACACATTGCAGAAGTGTATTTATTATTATTCAGCAAATTACAACAGATGTGCAAAGTCAGCTAGGGCTGAATAAGCGTGAAGGAAGGACAGCCAATAGCGTCTGTGCAGATGTAATATCTATTAGACTTCTCCTCAGTCACTTTGGCAGGAGATGGAGGCCATCAGCAGATCTGCTGGGGGCTGCAGAATCTCTTACGATGCCCCCCTCCACCGCCCATCACAGCAGAGCAATGTCTTTGGTTTGGTTTTGCATTAGTGATTGTCATTTGCATTTAATGAGTTCATAAAAACAATGTGTATGTATTTTAATTGGTATATGCCCCATGACGGAATAAAGTGGTATAGGAAGATGAACCCAAACTGAACATAATTAATGAACTGTTTTAACCTCGTAAGATCTAGGACTTAGGAATCCCCATTGCAAAGACATAGCTAATTGAATTGCTTTTCCCCAATTGATGCAGCAAACATTCCTTAAGAGTGGATATTTCCTGACTGAGATCTTATTTTTTTAATGTTTTTTTTTTTTTAATTTATTTCTGAGAGAGAGAGAGAGAAAGCATGAGCAGGGAAGGGTTAGAGAGAGAGGGAGGTACAGAATCTGAAACAGCCTCCAGGCTCTGAGCTAGCTGTCAGCACAGAGCCCGATGCGGGGCTTGAACCCACGAATCGTGAGATCATGGCCTGAGCTGAAGTCGGATGCCCAACCGACTGAGCCACCCATGTGCCCCATTAACTGAGGTCTTATTAAGCCTAACAACATTTTTAAATTCTTCTGACAAGATGCAGATTAGTAACAATTTAAAATAAATTCCTCAGCCTATGGACTGAACAGTTCAGTTCTTGGTCTATCTTCAAATTGCCTGTCCCATAGGGAGTTCATAATCTTAAAAATGTACTGGCCATGTAAGGCTTTTTTGCTAAGTTTCCACTACAGGCTGAGAATTCACTGAAAGCAGAAACTTTCTATTTCCTCTCTTTAACACTCCTGCTTAATATCACACCACAGGTATTGAATAAATGGTGCATGAAGCAAACAACTTTATATCAGATTGATTAACAGTCAAAGTATTGAGCAAGAGAGTGCTAAATGCGGTCCAGAAACAGCTAACTAGAAAAAGGACTATGTTTTTGGAGCAGTTACACAGGGAACATGGTGGAAGTTGTAGAAGATTATTCTGATTTTAATATATTTTTTTATTTTAATATATTTTTAATGTTTATTTTTGAGAGAGATAGGGAGAGAGAATGAGAGTGCAAGCTAGGGAGGGGCAGAGAGAGAGAGGGTGACACAGAATCTGAAGCAGGCTCCAGGCTCTGAGCTGTCAGCACAGAGCCCAACATGGGGCTGGAACTCACAGACCACAAGAGCATGACCTGAGCTGAAGTCGGCTGCTTAATCAACTGAGCCACCCAAGTATCCTTGATTTTACCATTTTTAAAGGATGAATAAAATTTCTGAAAAAGACCTAGGGAGCCTGTCTAGAGTCTACGAAGCTTTGGGCTCCTTTTTACTCTGTATACGTTACAGAATATGGAAGAGAAAGGAGGCTATGTCCAATTAAAACTTGATTGCTAGGGTGCCTGGGTGGCTCACTTGGTTAAACAGCTGACTTGGGCTCAGATTATGATCACATGGTTCATGGGTTCGAGCCCTGCATCAAGCCTTGCACTGACCTTGCAAAGCCTGCTTAAGATTCTCTCTCTGCCCTGCCCCCACTTGCGCTTTCTCTCCCTTCCTCTCTCTCAAAATGAATAAATAAACTTAAAAAAAGAAACAACTTGGTTGCTAGATGATGTCATTCCTAGGGAATGGTTTAAGATAATCAAAATTATGTGTTTATCATGGAAAAGTGGAGCTCCAAGGATGGAGAAAATCCATTTATTTATTTATTTTGAGAGAGGGGGAGAGAGAGAGAGTATGTATTTGGGCGAGCAAGGGAGGGACAGAGAGAGAGGGAGAAAGAGAGAATCCCAAGCAGGCTTTGCACTGTCAGCAGAAAGCCCAATATGGAGCTCGAACTCACAAACCAGATCATGACCTGAACTGAAATCAAGAGTTGGACACTTAACCGAGTGACCCACCTAGATGCCCAAGAAAATTCATTTACTAAGAGATCTTCCAGTTGGCTCAATTGAAAATAGATGAAGGATTTGAAAACATGTGAATATATTGTTACCCTAAACTGACCTAGAAGGAGGAATAACATGGACAATCTTCCCGATAGGTCATATTGGAAAGGAAAAGAAAGGTAAATATTTAAGATGACAGAAAATGGCACAATATGATTATATGAATCTAAAGATATTACTGAGACTTAGTAGATAGGATTGACTGCCAGAATTCTGGCTATAGAAAGATATAGATAAGTATTATTTAATAGAACTATAATTTGAGCCACATCTGAAATTTAACATCTGCTTATAGCCACATTGTATAGTAAAGAATTTAGGCTTGCTCCAGGAGAAGTTTTGTCCTTTCTTCTAGGACTAATCTATGTCACACCTGATAGGAGTATGTTTGTTTAGGGTGGGAGTCAGCCACACCATATATAAGGTGAGACCAGCCATGTCCTGTAGTCTGAAAGTGGGGGCTGTCATGCCAGAAAGGGTGGGGCCTTTGGGTCCTATGGTATTGGTTTACCTGGAGCCTGAGTTCAACCGTGTAGGACATCAATCAACCAATCTTGCCTTTGTAATGAAGACTCTCTAAAAAATTCTGGACACCAAAGCCTGGGTGGGCTCCCCTGGTTGGCAATACTCGGTGTATATTGTCATACACTGATGCCACAAGGTGGTGGTTCATCTTGACATGAATGGAAGCTTCATCTTTGGAACTTCCTAGATTCTCCCCTATGAGTCTCATCCCCATGGCTAATTTCACTTTGTATCTTTTCCATATAATAAACCATAACTGTGAGTATGGTAGCTTTCAGTGCATTACAAACTCATTTAGTGAATTACCAAAACTGGGAGTGGGTTTTGGAACCCCCTTGTAGTTGATGCCTGAAGTGAGGGCTGTTTCCCCTCCAACATTTAGTTTGACTGTAATTCCTTGCAATTGGGGTCAGAAGTCTTGGGCACATTTGTCAGTGTGGAGGATTGTGCCTTCAACTTGATAGTTTTGCTAACTCTGGGTACACATTAACGAAGTAAAAAGATAGAGGTGAATTAACATCACCAATATATTTTGTCAGTATGTCAAAAATATTATCATTTCAACAGGTAATCAAGTAAAAATTATTAATCAGCATATATATACTATAGTGTATTGGCTGCTGGCTACCATGTTGGACCAGGTAGTTACAGATCAAAAATCTTAGAGTTTTAAGCCAAAGAGTTCAAGTACTATCATATGTTAAGACAGCATTTACCTACCATAACAACTGATGGACAATATTTAGGCTCTGAGTAAAAGGGAAATAGAATATAAGTAACAGAAGACTGCAGTCCTAGGTCAAGTACATGGATTGTGTATCCTTGAATCTGGTTATAAATCTGGCATGCAGGCAGTATAGGGGAGCAGTGCTGGGGGGCTTTAGCTATCAGATCATCTGCTGATACTCTCATTTAGCTTACTGCAATATATACGATAGATTCTCGCTATTCACAAGGAATCTTCCTCTGTCTCTGCCTCTCTCTTTCCTCCTTTTTTCCCATTTTCCCTGTTCCCTCTCCTTCTTCCCTCCCTTCCTTCATCCTTCACTTTTTTTTATTACTTTATTTCCTTCCTTTCAACAACTATTTATTGACTGCTTATTTACGTGTCATATATTATTTTTGCCCTAACAATTTTAAGCCCCGACCCCAGTGAACATCTGACTATGTCTGAAGACATTTTTAGTTGTAACTTGGAGCACGGTGTCCCAGGAATATAGTGAGTAAAAGGCAAGGACAATGCTAAGTGTCCTTACAATGTACAGGACAGTGCTCTACCACAAAAATTGATCCAACCCCAAGTGTTAATAGTGGTGAAGTTGAGAAGTCCTGTCCTAGAATGCTTTAGAGATAAAGGGAACCAGTTTTTCAGACATAGTTTTGATTAATAAGGAAAACAGTAGTAGTTTAGAGAGTCTTTAGAGAAAGCAGTAATTAATAGTAACAACATTATAGTAGCTAACACTAGTGTATTTACTATTTTACAGGAACTATGATATACATTTTACTTATATTAACCTCTTTAATCTTTGCAACCTAGTAAGTATGTGTTCTTGTTATCCTCATTTCATGGACGAGGGCCCTGAGCTCTTGCCCACTAGCTGAAGCTGCAAGTGGCGGCATTACCGTACTAGAACAGTGGGAGAAAAAGACAACTGAGTCACTCGAGTGTTTACCCTGGACACTAGAGATACCAGTTTCAAAAAATGGAAGGAAAGATAGTGGGATTCCGCAACCTGAGGCTGTAACAGGGGATGTCTTGGACGGGTTTGGAGTCTCTGAAAACACATTCTAACAATGATAGAGAAAATGATCTCATCAAAATAAAGAACGGCTGTTTTCTAAAGAGACATACTAATTCATCTTAGCACGTTTGTAGCAGATGGAGGCAGCATCCTCGTTCCCATGCACGGACACATGTGGGCCCTGTACTTGCAGACCTAATCCAAGAGCTCTTGAGTGTAACCCCCTGCAACTCTTTCCTTGAGGCTTCTCTTGGGAAAGTGGAGAGTTCTTAGCCTACAAGAGGCAGCGTAGACATGTTTTTATAATTAGTTTCTTTGGCAGAGCCTTTACTGATACCTGACAAGAGTGTGCATCATATGTCCGCTTCCTTGGCCTTCTGAGGTGGTCTCTATGTAGTTAGTTTCCTAAGCTCCTTAGCAAAATTGAGCCTCTGTTGTCAACCCACAGAGGTATCCTGCCTCATTTACTCTGTCTTCTATGGGTGCTTCCCAGGATGACTCACAGTCTTTCTTAAGGTCTTCTGGTAGAACCCAGCCTAAGATGGATATTCTCAGATTGGGTCAGATTTTGAAAGAACATGGCAAAGCAAGAAATGAGGGACAGCCAGGTAAGGACGAATATGAGTAAACCAAAGAACTGTAAAATCCAGAACAAACTAAGGCTTGTGAAAATTGCTGTAGACAACTGAAATGGCTGTCTTAGGAACTAAAGGAAGAATGATAAAGATTTGAGAAATATAAGTTCCAACGTTGAAGAAACAACTAATGTCACTTCTAAGAAACAATATCTTTATTTTTAATAAAAAATGTAGAACAAGTATCAATGAAAGGGATTGAAACCCAAATTCCTTGGAGAGGTGTAGACTTTTCAGTCTGAATGGGGCATTCCAGACACATTTGAGTTCATCTATTTGGGGAAAGCCTTCAACTAATGATTGACAAGAGTTTGTGCATAACAGCATAGCCTTCCTGCACCTCTAAAATGCCGCTGTGCGATCTCTGAGTGCTTTTAGCAGTCTAAATTCAGAGAAATTATTTTTCAGGAAACAGAAATTTGAAGAAAATATTGTTGAAGCTGTCAGATACCTTATAAGAATCATGAAAACTATGTAAAAATAGATATAATCTATATTTTCCTAAGTGTGAAGATATTTTATTGATCAACTATATTTCCCCTAATGCATCTAAGCAGGATTCTAAAATGAATTATTAACAGAATAGTTTGTGAGCATTTGTCAAATAAACCTATAGTCTTTTGGAGTCTATATGGATTATTTGACAGTTTCTATTTTACCTGGACCTGTAGAGAGTAAAAAGACTCAGAAATCTCCCTATCCAGTGTCAGAAAATTTGGTAACACCAATTCTTACCCCATTACAGTTTTTAAATGATGAGAAAATTAGAAATATACATTAAATCACAGACCCGACCTTTACCTCACAGAAAAATGGTAGTATAAAGGATCTTAGGTAGACGGACATAAGTCACTTACTTTTTAAAAAACAAGCCTCAAAAGAATTAAACAGAGTGCATTTTGAAACATTATTTCATTTTATTTTTCCCCCTGTTGATTGTTCAGAGCTTGCTATACCCTAAAAGAACATGTTGTGCCCAAATCGCGAGTCCCAGAGACCTCCAAGGAGCCGGCACTGATGCAAATACAAAAGGGTCTTTATTACAAGCTCGAGCAGGGGCTCACCAGCTTACCGGTGTCATGGCAGCAAGGTGAAGCCAAGAACAATAGCGAACAGGGTTTTTAAGGAGTAAGGGATGGGGGTGTTACAGTACATGTAGCATCATCACATAAGCACCAATTACAATTACAGCTTTGACCATTCAGTATCTGTGAGGTGTTCATTACTTTTGGTGGGACCCAATCATGACTCTTGAGAATCCTTTGGAAATGGCCAATTATGAGGTGAGTTCAAAGGGCCCATGTGGCGTTCAGACAACTGGTGAGAAATTGGCTAGTTTGTATCTGCAGTTCCCAGCCTTGACTCAGACCATAGGAATGTTTCTTTTTACTTTTTGATTAGCTGATCTGAGGGCGGTTTGAGGATGGCTTTAGCCTTGAACAGTCTGAGGCTTTTCCTGGGACTGGGACTGGGGCTACGTGCAGCCCGAGGTTTCTCTCAATGGAGGACTTAATTTTTGGCTCTTCAAACAAAGGAAATAAACCAGCAATGAGAGAACTACGTTAATTATAAAATAAACCATTTGAAGTGATTCTCATTGTATCATCTAAAATATTAGTAGAAAAATGCAATTTAGGATGATGATTAATGTTTTCCGGCCATAACATCAGTGACTGGAATGTCTGGTGACAGAAATCATAAATAATGGTATTCTACTGTTACTTTTGTGCCCTGATTTTTAACTCATTTGTTTAGACATCTTTGCATTTCTTTTGAACTGTGTGGAAGGAAGCTTCTGTGTGCATATTTATGATTTTGTATGAGCCCTCTATACATATTAAATATTAATCTACTTAAAAGAACACACTGTTCTCACATCTTGTCAGACATACTGCAAAAGAAGGGATAGAAAGTACAAACAGCTATGCTTCTTATTGCTACATTGTTTTCCCTATGGCTTCTATCACAGTTTATTCATCTCTAAATGTCTATATTTTAGTTTTTAAATGTCTATATTTTTAGTATTTCCTGGTGGTGGTGGAGATAGGAAAGAATGACAGCATGGGTACTGGTGCACATGGTGGTGGTTAGAGCTATCAGTAATATGTCAGTAATTTAAAAAATTAGGTAGAGGAAATTAATAATTTAGCCACGAAGGGTTCAGAGATCTGCTTCTCATCAGCACGTAACTCAGAGTGAGGTTGCAGCCAAGTCGGTATTGTCCTTTCATGTTAAGTCTCCAGTGGCTGAAAATCATCATCTCATGAATGCCTGCTGGTGGTTTTTAGAGCTCCATATTGCTCTTTAAGCTCCTTCCGAGACAGAGCATGTGTAGATAGAAACTGGTTGCAAGCAACCCTACGATTTGCTACCTCCGTCAGTGTTTTCTGGGATCTTCTGATGTAAAATTGTTGAGCCAACAGGGAGGTCTTACTTTGTCAACACATTTCAGCTAATTAAGTGTTGTTTGCCCCGTGGACATATTAAACACTATGTGGGTCAGTTGTTTTCTATTTCATTTGCGTAACTTTTGTCAAAGCTCAATCTCAGATCAGCCTCATAGCAGCTTTCTCACAAACACAGAGAACTGCTGGCCACTCAGCCGTGTGAGAAAATGGAGGGTTGGGTTACAGGAGGAGTCTCACCAAATGAAATTAACACAAGTATCCATTTCCAAGTAACACAAAGAGGTGGAACAAGGCCGTCTTCCTGCCTGCCTGCCTGCCTGCCTTCCGGCCTTTCCTGCCTTCCTGCCTTCTTTCTTGCTTTCTTTCCTTTTTTTGTCATTGTTGAAGTTTTAAAATTTTAAGAGAAATTTCAAATACTGGAATGTTTCAAATGTTCATCAAATAATTAAATCACTTTAAGAATCAAATAAACTAATTCAATAAATAAAATTTGATGTGGAAAGTATTAGTCTTTCTCCTCTTTCTCTTGTCCATTTTCCCCCTTTCAGAGAAATCACTTTCTTATCTTATATTTAGAATATAGATAATATTAAGACGAGGGAATTTTATCCAGAGCTAAGCTGTCAAGTAAACTGGAACACTGTTGTTGAGAATCCAAGGCTACTCTGATTCCTGTTCCTTTGCATAAGAAGAACTCTTTCTTTTTATCCCCCCTCTGGAAGCTTTTAGGGTTTTGTCTTAGTCCTTGTGTTTAGAAATTTCATAGTTATGTTCTGTAGTGTGGCTATATTTTTACCATTTTGCTGGGACTTGGTGGGCTTCTCTATCAGTTCTGAAAATTTTTCTTTTATTCTTTCTGGATGATTTTCCTCTATGTTCTTTTTTTTCTATGACTTGAAGTTTGGATCATCTATATTGATCTCATTTTTCTTATCCTTTTCCACCCTGTTTCCTTCCTTCCTTCCTTCCATTTGTGGCATATGTACTAAGAGTTAGCTATTGAGTTTTGTACATTACCTATCATATAAATTTTTTTCATCCCTAAAGATTCTCTTTTTGCTCTATGAGTTCTTTTTTTCCCCCCAAAATGATATTCTATTCTTTTTCATGGTTGTAATACCTACTTTTGTTTCTCTGAGGATATTGATGATACAGGTTTTTTTGTTTTTTTTTTTTTTTAAATCTTCTTTCCACTCTGTAGTCCATTTTTTCTTCAGATTGCTTTTTCTGTTTGATTATTTTGATCTCAACTTCTTATGTAAGACATTTTCCTCAGGTACCTGCTCTGTGTTGTTTCATATTCAAAAGTAGGGGGACTTGAACCTCTGATTGGGAGCTTTGAGACTATAAAGGGAGTTTACCATGTGTGAGCTTTGCTGTGAGAACACTTGACTGTTTAGATGTGAAGACCCTGATATTTCCATCTTTAAGGCTTTTACCTTAGGTTGTTCAGATTCTGGAGAGAATGATTCTCTAATCATCTGTCTGGAGATAAAGGATGGCTGTTAGCGTTCTGAGATTTGGAGTTTTCCGTTTTTAAACTCTCTAGAGATTCAGAGAGATAAATGGGGTGGGCTTTCAGCTTTGCCCAGTTCCTCTTTAAGGTTCAGTTGTATACCACTCTTCCATGTGTTTCTAGCTTCCAGACCTTATTGCTATTGTCCTCTCTCCAGTACTCCTGGTTACTGTGGGAAAATGCTGAAAAAAAATCTAGTTACTGCTGCTTTGGTGGGTTTTGAAGGAATACAAAGTAGATAGGTGTGTGGAATTTGATGTTTTTATCTGGGATATTAATCTTTCTGGTTATTCTTTAGAGACTGAAGTTAGAAATCTGGAGATTATCCAGACTCTGTTCAGGCTTTCTGGGGAAGCTGTTCCTAAATCTATCCAGTCAGATAGCCATCACTCAAAATTAAAACATATTCAAAGAGCAAGATTGTCTTTGGGATGATAATGGTTGAAATTGGATAATATACGCGTGTAGGTTCATTGTACACACTCTTTACTCTTGTATCTATTTCAAATTTCCCATAATAAAAGGTTAAATAAAGGCTATTGTAAAAGTGTCTTAAAACCAAGAATCAAGTATTTTTTCTCTAAATTTTACCTGTCATATATGTTATGTATTCAAAAGAATTTAAATTATGTGCCTCTAGGAAAGCTGTGGACTTCAATCAAAACATCACAAGGCTTTTTGAAATAAATGAACTTCCTACTAGTCTAGTGTGTCACTGTTACTGGCTTAAGTGGACAGTTAATTGCTTACCAGTCCATCTTTTTAAGAACTACCTCTGTTTCTTTTCTTCCTCTTCTGCTTGTAACTCTAACTTAAGATAGTCTCCTTTTCAACTCAGTCTAATATACTCCTAGTAGTCCAATTTAGGTGTTGTTTTTTTTGTTTGTTTGTTTTTTGTTTTTTTGCCATTCACTGCTTGCCTTCCATGCCAACTGACATATGAAAAAAATGAGCTTGGAAAGGATTTTATTGTCCCTTAATAAAATAAACTCAAGGTCACTTTTTAAAAGAAATCTATGGGATTATAATCTGTCTAAGGAAAAATACCCTCCTCATGGAATAAAACTTTACTTTAATATTTTATAAAATTTGAATTTTTAAAATACGGAGTTTTTAGTATTCTACTCAGAATAGTACCAAAATGTAATTATGATACCCTGTAGCAGTATTGGTAAAATTAACTCTTCAGACAATAATGCACCTGACCAAATGTAGGAAAATGTGTCATGGAAATTAGGAAATTTTGGCTATTTATAGCAATTACTTTAGGACTTGGAAATTAGAGGCAATCAGGCAGAAATTCAAGATAATAACAGTAGAGAGAAATGTCAAATTTATGAAAATGCTCTTACCAATCACACTATGTCAACATTTATTAACTAAACTGCAGTTCCACTGGCTGCACTTAGAACTTAAGTTACAATCTATTGTTTTGTCTCTTCAATTTACTTTGGTTTAATTGATCAAAACCCAAGTATATTTATAAAATGACATATTTTCAACATGAGAAGTCTGAGAATATTGATAGTTCTATGTCAGGAGCATGTCCTGTTGAAATAAAAAAATAAAAACAGGCTTTTTATTTTTATTTTTTGTGGGGTTTTTTTTCATTTCGTTTTATTTATTTATTTTTCATTTGGTATGTGGGAAATGAAAAGAATCATTAGTTGGAACAAACCATTAAAACCACTTAGTAAAGTGATTCAAAGCCAGGGTTATTTGAAACGCATTTGGGCATTTTTTTATTGTTAATATGACTGAATGGAAGGGGCCCTATAGGCATTTAGTAGATAGTGGACAGAGCTGATAGAAATCTTACAATGTTTGGGATCTTTCAGGATAATGAGGAATTGTCTTTCCAATTTCTGATCAGGCCAGTTACCACCTCATGCTTGAATTCTTTCCACATTGTGGGCTCACTTTAAGAATGATAAATAGGAGGGGCGCCTGGGTGGCTTAGTTGGTTAAGCGTCCGACTTTCGCTTGGGTCATGATCTCGCGGTTCGTGGGTTCGAGCCCCGCGTCGGGCTCTGTGCTGACTGCCAGCTCAGAGCCTGGAGCCTGTTTCAGAGTCTGTGTCTCCCTCTCTCTCTGACCCTCCCCTGCTCACGCTGTCTGTCTCTCTCTCTCTCCTAGAAATAAATAAAAATATAAAAAAAAAAAAAAGAATCATAAATAGGAAATTCAGGTTTTAAAAAATTTATTGTTGAAGCATAATTGACATAGAATATTCTATTATTTTCAGGTGGGCAATGTATTCATTTGACCTTTCTGTGCATTCCTCAGTGCTTACCATGATACATGTATGATCAAATAGCCAAAGCAATCTTGAGAAAGAAGAACAAAGCTGGAAGTATCACAATCCCAGATTTCAAGATATACTACAAAGCCATAGCAATCAAAACAATATGGTACTGTCACAAAGATAGACACATAGATCAATTGAATGGGATAGAGAGCTCAGAAATAAATACACCCATATATGGTCAATTAATCTGCAACAAAGGAGGCAAGAATGTACAATGGGGAGAAAGACAGCTTTCAATAAATGGTGTTGGGAAAATAGGAAATTTGGTTTTATAATTACAACAATACAATTCTGAGAAGTTGGGGAATAGCTATTACAGTGGAGAGCAGCACACATTCATTGGGGTTGGAAGGTCACATAATAGAACAAAATCATCTATCTATCTATCCCCAAGGTTTCCTGAATAAAATATCTTTGATTTAAATTTATTCAAATAGATTAAATGATTATTTCTTGCAAATGGAATCTCCTTTACTCTGATTAATGAAAACCCAAACAAGCCCTCAGTTTCTGTAAATAATCCAGAATACAGAAAATCACAAAGAAGGAACAGCAGTAACTATTAATTTTATTACTCAGAGACATTATTATTAACAATAGAGATTAGGGTTTCTCAACAGTAGCACTATTTAAATTTTGAATTGGATAATTATTTGTTATGGGGGCTGTTCTGTGCATTGTAGGATGCTTAGCGGCACTCCTGGCCTCTACTCACTAGACTCCAGGAGCATCCATACAGTTTTGACAACCAAATATTTCTCAAGAAATTGCCAAATGTCCCCTGGGGGAGAATATCACCCCAAGTTGAGAACTGCTAGTTAAATGTATAATCTTTCATCACTGTGTGTGTATGTATGTGTGTGTGTGTATGTATGTGTGTGTGTGTGAGTATATGGCTCTGTGTGTGTGAATGGCATCAAGAATTCCAATGTTTAACCAAATGAAACTAACTAGCTAGATGCCATAGTATATTTTGAAACATTTTCCAGGGTTGGTGACTTAATGGGACTCCGTGGCCCAGTGAATTACACGCATTCTTTTATATATGTAGCAGGAGGGCCTTTACTATTGTTTAGTCTTTACCAGTTGCTCATATTTTAGATGTGAAGCAAAGTCGACAAGGATGATGATCTGGATAGGTAAACCAGCTGAACCAACCTACTGCGGGCACATCATGGTCTCACACTAGAGTCATTTAGTTGAATTGCTACTGTTTTTCTTTTTCTCTCCATATTCTCTCCATTCTAGGCTGACATCCATTTTAACTCGGACTGAATATCCTCCATTGGTGGTTCTGTGGGCTGCCCACATGAAATGAAGGTATTTTTAATATAGCAGCACACATTTCCTCTTGTACTGTATTGGCAATTTCATATTCATTTTTGCTTAAGCTGGTCGCTAGGCTGGTTGATGAGAATTCATTCTCTGAAAGAGCATGATAACTATTTTCTACTTTTTCCAAGTGAATCAGACTGTGAATGCTGTTTTGTGATTTATTAAAACATGAAAAATATATGCTGGCAAGTAATAACATGAGGTAGATTTACAGTGGTGCATTCCAACAAAGTGCATCAAGACTTTGTCTTTTTTTTTTTTTTTTTAACTCTTTTGCGTCCATAGAGCTAGACTTACAAGACAAATCCTTTAGATAATGAAAAGAATCCCTCCATGCTTGAGCCCCACATTTCATTTCCTTTGTCCATGAAAAAGGAGGCAGCCAGGCTTCTATGGACAAGCTACTCGCTGCTCCCCCCCCTACCCCCCCCCCCCACAGTCTTCAGCCTAACTCAAATTATCTTGGAAATAATAAACTACTAAAAACTGTGTGATCAAGTTACTGGGGAATTCAATGTACTCTAAGTAAGAGATGCTAAGATTGGAATAAAGCCACACATCCATACACACACAGACACACAATCCTCTTTCATAGTGAGCAAAACTGTAACATTAGGAAATCTCAGGTAAAGTGAGAAAGTGTGAACATATCTTCAGAAGTTCACTCTTGTGTCAGAAATGATGAGCTCTATGGGCACCTGGGTGGCTCAGTCAGTTAAGCATCTGACTTCAACTCAGGTCATGATCTCACAGTTGTGAGTTCAAGCCCCACATCAGGTTCCTCGCTGACAGCACAGAGCCTGCTTGGAATTCTCTATCTCTTCCTCTCTCTCTGCCCCTCCCCCGCTCTCTCTCTCTCAAAATACATAAGCTTAAAAAAAAAAAAAGAAATGATGAGCTCTCAACTACTACTCATGCACTCTTCTCTCCTTCCCAGCCTCTCTGGCATGCACAATTCTAGCCAATGAGAGGAGAGTGTACCCCTTGCAGGATGAAGAAGAGCCGGTGAGCTACCTCATCCTTATGATTTCCTGCTGTGGTAAGCTGAGAGCCTGCATGTTTTGGATTGCATGGCTGTACAATGGAAGCGACCCATGGGGCATCTGGGTGACTCAGTCAGTTAAGCATCTGACTTTGGCTCAGGTCATGATCTCACAGCTCGTGAGTTTGAGCCCCGCCTTAGGCTTCATGCTGACAGCTCAGAGCCTGGAGCCAGCTTTGGATTCTCTTTCCTTCTCTCTCTGTCCTTCCCTTGCTTGCACTCTGTCTCTGTCTCTCTTTCAAATATAAATAAACATTAAAAAAGTTTTTTTAAAAAGGATGGAAGTGACAAAGATCTTTGAGTTACCACATGGAAGTAAACTGTGCCAATCTTGACCTTATACCGGAATAAGAAATTATTGTAACTGTGGTCTGGCCTCTCCTAGCGTAAGATATCAGTCAACCTTAAAGGATTAGAAAATGAGGAGGAAATATGATTCAGACACAGCCGAAGAAGTGATGTAACGCAGAGCAGCAGTTAGCTCAGTTTGAGAACTACAGAAACATTTTAAGCAACAGTTGTTTTCCTTGGAAGCAGAAAGACTGATTTTGTCTCAATCTATGATTTGTGGATGGAAATAAAATTTCCCAACAAATTTCTGGGAGAAGAACTTTGCTGTGTTGGCATTTAATGCTTCTGTTTAAATTGTTTCTAATCACATTTTTTGTTTTGTTTAGCATATCTATGTGAAAGAGTCCCCAAACAGAATCACAATCTCATAATCAGTGATGAACTTTTGTGTCTATTTTGTTATGATTCTGTTGCTGTGTGCTAGGAACTTAAAGCAATGATTTTCTGACTCTTTTAAAATTCAAATCGATCCTCACTCTTAATACAAATCACCCAAGTTAGGAAAAAATAGTTCAAAATTTTTTTTAAATTTATACTTAGTTGGGCTCTTTCTTTTGAACTTTAATTGTTATGTCTTACACAGAAGGGAAATCTCCAAGACTAGCTCCATTGTGATTTTACAGTTTTGTCAGAGGATTTACTGCTATTGTAGTACTTGACTTCAACTAATTATAGAGACAATCAGAGGATTGACAGAAAATTTAGAGATTCCAGATATTTTCACTTTGATCTTCTTTAAAACAATCTTAAACATTTCCAAAGTTACAGGAAGGAAGGATTCCCCTACTTTGTCCCTCTCAAAAGTTGACAGGGTTAGCAAATGAGTTAAGCCTGGGAAGAAGGCCACCTGGCTTTTGTACATTAGGCAAAAAGGAATAAGTCAAGCCAAAGGGATTTCCCCATAAGGAGACCGTGGTAGTGAGGAGGATTCTTGAGGACGGATAGGGATAGGGAATATAAGAAGCTGGAATCTAGCCTAGATCCACACACAGTTTGAAGAGTTTAATTTCACACCAAAATGAGCCAAGGCTTATTGGAAGCTTTACACTTTAGCAAATGTCAGTTGAGTTTCAGATTTCAGAAAAGAGCCTAAAAGAAAAAACAGAGCATTGGCAATGATGGTGACTGGCTGGTAATGGCTGCAACTAAGTGATGGCCACAGAAATTGCTTCACCCTTCCTTCCTCGCTGAGTCAGTCTAATGATGCCAGGGTACATGTTTAATTTGTGAAAGTTGGTAGCACTAGAGAACATCATGAGTTTTAGCTCTTTGGATGTTCTTCATGTTAAAAAGCATAGACTCCATTAATGATTTAAGAAATATAGAGGAAATTGAGGGCTTTTTAAAAAGCATCTATTTAGTAATCCATTTATTTTATTCAAGTATCTTGCCATCCACAATCATACAAATAATTAAAGAGTCAGTCAGCTCTTGGCCATCAGCTATAATAATCTTTCTGTATGACAGCTGTATTGTAATAAGGTAAATTGGCCTTTTAAAGGCTTTTTCTGGGCAATAAGCAGAGATGTTAAATCCAAGAATTTGGGAGTCGAAAAGGAGGGATAGGCAGAGAAATGTCCAAGTGCAGGCGGGTAAGAAGGACCGAAGTTTTTAAGAGAGAAGCAAAGCTTTTAGGTTTAATGCCCATGTCTCAGTAGAACATTTAAAAATACACTGGGCACCTGGGTGGCTCAGTCAGTTAAGCATCTGACTCTTGATTTTGGCTCAGGTCATGATCTTATAGTTCATGAGACTGAACCCTGAGTTGAACTCTGCATTGGCAGCACAGAGCCTGCTTGGGATTCTCTTTCCTGTCTGTCTTTCTCTCTCTGCTTCTCCCCCGCTTGTGCTCTCTCTCAAAATAAATAAACTTACAAGTACACTGGACAACAGACAACTTCCTGCTTATTATCTGTAAAATATTTAATGTTTGTAGCTTATGAGGTACATTCTTAAGAAGGTGACTGGGACAGAGAAGAAAATTCCAATGGATGTTCCATATTTTTTTCCTGTTGACTAGAGCAAATTGCTGTTCTTGAGTGTAATAAACATTTGATATCACATTTTAGGTTTTAGCTCCAGTGTTTTTTAGATTCCAATGCAATGGGCCTTCTGTTTGCAGACACATACATCCCTTCTTTTATGTGGCTGTTTTGTGGGTTTTCAGAGACTCTTCTTCATGGAAGAACTCTTCCTTCTCATGAGCTACCATGGGAAATGCTCTTTCTACCACCAGAGAAGTATTATCTCTCTTCAGGCTCTGTCTTCTGGCAGTTCATCCTACACAGGTTTTCCTCTTGGGTTACTTTGGCCCTCTTAGGCCTCTAGAGTAAAGGGGAGTTTGCTTAAAAAACCATGCAAGTCTGGCTTTCCACAGATCCATGATGCCAAGTGACAGTGTGCTGCACCATAGCCCAGTCTACATGCCCTGACATCAGGGTGGCTCCATGTAGCATCCACCTACAGACTTCTCAAGAGAGAGTCAGGTTCCAGCAGCTGCGTGATCTGCAGGCTCCAAGTGGTACAAGTCAGTTTTCCAGGTGTTTGTGTAAGTGGCCCCCAATTCCAGCCCAGTTGGCCTGGTGAAGATGGGGCAAAGGGAAAGTGAACAGCACTGCAGACATCTTCCAATGAACTTTCCAATTCTGATCTACTACTGATGAATCCCTGGCCTTCTCTCATATGGCCTGGAGGGAGCCTATGTGGTAGCAGAACAGGTTTGCAAATTTTTCACTGATGATCTGACATATCTGTTTTTATTTTTATTTTTTTAATGTTTTATTTATTTCTGAGAGAGAGAGAGAGAGAGGGAGAGAGAGAGAGAGAGAGACAGTGTGAGCAGGGGAGGGTCAGAGAAAGAGAGAGGGAGACACAGAATCTGAAACAGGTTCCAGGCTCTGAGCTGTCAGCACAGAGCCCAGCGCAGGGCTCAAACCCACGAACCATAAGATCATGACCTGAGCCAAAGTCAGACGCTTAGCCAGTTGAGTCACCTAGCCGCCCCTAACATATCTGTTTTTAAATATGGAGGTACTTGCATCTATTGCACTTGTGCACTATTGGTGGGAATGCAAATTGGTGCAACCCCTGAGGAAGATAGTCTGGAGGTTCCTCAAAAAATTGAAAATAGAATTACCATATGATCCAGTAATTCCACTACTGGCTGTTTACCCAAAGAAAATGAAAACACTAATTCAAAAAGATATATGCATCCATATGTTTATTGCAGCATTATTTACAATAGCCAAAATATGAAAGAAACCCAGTAGATAAATGGATAAATAAGATGTGGCACATATATGAAATGAAATATTACTCAACCATAAAAAAAATGAAAATCTTGCCACTTGCAACAATATGAATGGACCTAGAAGATATAATACTAAGTGAAATAAGTCAGAGAAAGACAAACAATTTCACTCATGTGGAAATTAATAAACAAAACAAATGAACAAAGGAACTGACAAAAAAATATACTCTTAACTATAGAGAGCAAATTGATGGTTGTCACTGGGGAGGCAGATGGGGAGAATGGATGAAATAGATAAAGGGGATTAAGAGTATTCTTATCTTGATAAGCACTGAGAAATGTACAGAATTTATTTCAGAAGTACTTGTGTCTATTGGCTGTGGTCTTGGGTTTTGTTTTTTTTTTAACCTGAAAGTCTAAAAAGAGGAAGAGTCCCATTTTAACCATTGGTTAAACATGTCAAACTGCTTAAAGGAGCTTATAAACACTAAAATAATAAAAATGGAGGGAACAACTCCCAAACCAGTTGGGGAAGGAAATGGAATAATAATAGCTATAATTTAATAAAAAATAAAATTGATGAATCCAAAAAAGGTGGGAAACGACAAATACCAAAGTATAGAAATAAGGCTAATAGAACGAACAAAATGAGACATATATCCAAATATAACTATATTCACAATAAATGTGACTGGATTAACCTGCCAGTTAAAAAAGAAATAGTCAAACTTGAATTTGAAAAAAACATAGTTATATGTTTTTAAGAAAAACAACATATTTAAACAAAAACACAAATATTGGAAGTGAAACAATAAAGATGTACAACAGACAAATATTAAGCAAAATGAGGCTGCTATATTAAAATCAGACAAAATAGACTTCAAGGTGAAAAATTATCAAGCTATTAAGACATTTATGTGTGGTAGATAAATAGAATAGAGACCTCAGAATCAGATTCAGAAACCTGATTTATGACAAAGGTGGCATTTCCTATTGGTAAGGAAAGGTTAAAAAAAAATGGTACTCAAACAATGATTTACCCATAAGGAATAAAATGTATATTGGATTCCTACCTTCCATCATACCCAAGAGTTAATATGAGAAGATGAATAAAACCTATTGTACAAATTAAATCTTTAGATCTTTTAGATGTTATAAAGAACTACTCTGTTAGAAAATCTAATAATTCTAAGAGTGGTATATAACAAATAGGACCCCAAAAGAATACATTATAAAGAAAAAATTAAGTTTTATTATATACAAATTAAAATGTTAAAAAGTATATCATTAAAAGATGCTAATAACAGAAAAAGAAAAGTGTAAGCCATATACTAGAAGATAGTTTCAATGCGTATAACCAGAAGAGAATTAGGAAGCAGAATTTACAAAGACTGTCTATAAATCATTATAATAAAGATTAACAACCCAATAGAAAAACATGACAAGATACCTAAACTTAAGAAGAAATTAAAATGTCCAAACAAACATGTAAAAATATGTTCAGCCTAACAAGTAATTGCAAAATGCAAATTAAAACCAGAATAAGATACAAGTTTGCACCTAGTAGATACATAAAAAACTCTCAAAGATACCACGTGTTGGAGAGGATGTTGAACCACAGGAACAGTCATAACTAGTAGTGGAAATACATATTGATAAACCACATAGGGGATTGTTATGGACTGAATGTTTTTCTCCAGATTTATATGCTACAGCTTTAACCCCAATGCGATGGCATTTGGAGGTGAGCCCTTTGGGAAGCACTTAGGTTTAGATGAGATGTTAACAATGCCCTCCCCACCCCCCCACCATGGGACTAGAGTTCTTGTAAAAAGAGGAAGAGATACAAGGACTCTATCATATGGTGTCACAGTAAGAAGGTGCCCATCTATAAGACAGGAAGAGAGCTCTCACCAAGAACCAAATAGGCTGGCACCTTTTGATTTGCCAGCCTCCAGATTGCTGAGAAGTAAGTTTCTGTTGTTAAAATCACCCAAACTATTGTATTTTAAAAATGATAGCTCACATTAATTAAGGACAGAGATCTGTTTCACAATGTGTGGTCAAGTTTAAGATGTGCAGATACTATGTAGTGGATATGACAAAAGAGCCACAACATTCATTTCCACATTGGTATATTGTGCCATTCCGTCTGTTAAAGCTTGAGAGTGGAAATCAACATTTCTCAGACCCTCATGAAGTAAGAGGTCTAGAAGCACATTAGGTTTTGTCAATTGATATAGTTGGGCAATATTTAAAGAGTAGAAATGATATGCGGGCAGTTCCTGAAGTACTGTCTTGGTTGGCAGGCAAAGTCATGCAGACATTGGTTCAGTTTTCGCTTTTTGTTTTGTTGCAGCAGCGAATGTCAAGTTGCTAGGTTCATCAGAGTTAAGAGATAGCTGTAGTTCAGAGGTTATGGTTTCCCGATCCTGGGACACTGACACAGGTTTGTTTTTCGTTTTCATGGTTCCAGTAGTGGCCTATTGGTTTTCTATCTTCTTGTAGCCATGGTGAAATTCTTTGGATGGGTTCATTTGGTGGCATGGTTCTGAAATATTCCCAGAGGTCTGGAGCCCACTATTTCTGCTCCTTCAATGATTTTGCAATCAATTAATACTATATATCCCATGCTTCTCTCCTTAAAATAATTGGAGTTTTTTCTGTTTCCTACAATTGAACACTGACCAATATACCTTCAACCTATGAATTCCACATTTAGATACATTCACAAGGAAAGTTTTGTATATGTACCCAACTTCTTAAGGAAAATACTGTGTATGTGCTCAAGGAGACATGGTGGAGAGAATATTCATAGTGGCATGGTTTATAATAGCAAAACATACTCGACAAAAAAAATAGATAAAAACGTAGTATAATCATGCAGTCTCTTGCATATTTTATAATAAATTAAAAATAATAATCAAACACAAACACACACAAGACATAATATCTGCCTTGGTTAGCTTAACAAAATAGTGGCCGTTTTTAAGTGCAAGACTTTGGCATCAGATGATTTAAAATGAGTTTCTTCCTCCTAAGTTCTTAGTTACACATTCTTGAGGGTTTTTTTAAATCAGCTTTCTTCTTTCTATGCACACTCTTCCAGGCCTTCTCATTCACTCTTATGGTTTTAAGTACATGGTATGTGATGATGATCGTCAAAGATATATTCCTGAGTTTCCAACTCATATGTCCAGCTGACTACTGGGTAGCTCTCTACTTACGTGTGTTGAAAACATTTCAGATTCAGTGTGGCTGCAAATGATCTTTGTTCCAAGATGAGCTATTTATTCTCTATTCCTTATCTCAATTTAAAGAAAATACTACTCTTTATTTCCATAAACTAGAAACGTGGGATTATCCCTGCCTACATTTTTTTTCTGATCTCCAATGTCCCTTACATACACTCACTAAGTCTTGCCAATTCCTTCTATTTCATGTCATTAAAATTTTTCTCAACTATACTGTCACTTTCTTCACATATGTACTATTGAAAAGCCTTTTAACTCATTGTCCCCTTGTTTTATTTCTTCTTTTTTTTTTTAATATTTTTATTTTATTTCTAGGAGAGAGAGAGACAGCGTGAGCAGGGGAGGGTCAGAGAGAGAAGGAGATACAGACTCTGAAATAGGCTCCAGGCTCTGAGCTGGCAGTCAGCACAGAGCCTGATGCGGGGCTCGAACCCACGAACCGCGAGATCATGACCTAAGCGAAAGTCGGACGCTTAACCGACTAAGCCACCCAGGCGCCCCTGAGGCTAAGTTTCTAATCATATATTTGTTTGTACTAATTCTGGGTGAAGGAAGAACGGACCATCAAAATACGCACCTATCCAGAGGGATACTCTGCTGGTGGATTTCTTTTTGGTCAATAGTATAAATTCAAGGATGTAGGCCAATACCATAATGAGGGGTCAGGGGAACAGTANGATACAGACTCTGAAATAGGCTCCAGGCTCTGAGCTGGCAGTCAGCACAGAGCCTGATGCGGGGCTCGAACCCACGAACCGCGAGATCATGACCTAAGCGAAAGTCGGACGCTTAACCGACTAAGCCACCCAGGCGCCCCTGTCCCCTTGTTTTAAATCTTACCCTACCTATCCATTCCACATAACACAGTTAAAGTGTCTTTTCTGTGGCAGAATCATTATGTCCTCCTGGTTAAAATCTTCCAGTGGTTTCTTATCACTCCTAATCATAATATTGAAGGCCCTTTATGACACAGTTTCCAATTACCCCTCAGTGTTCCCATTTACCTCTTGCCTTTCAAGCTCTGCAATACAGTTGTACTATATCTTTTGGTTTCTTGGATACACTGTGGTCTTTCTGATAGTCACATGTGCTGTTTCTTCCGTGTGGAGTACAATTTCCTTCCCTTCCTACCCACTTAGTAGGTCTCAGGTAAGACATTAATAATCTTCAGTAGCATATATCCCTAACATTGTCTTCCTTCCTCATATTACATTCCCCTCTCCACAATCTGTATTATAATAGATAAGCCCTTTTAAAAAATAATTATCATCATTATCACATCTACCATATTTAACAATTATTTTTCAATATCATCTAATGTCCAGTCTGTGTACAAATTTCCCTGATTAACTCAAACTGTGTACAGATGATTTGCTTGAATTAGGACCAAACAAAGTTCACACACTGTAATAGGCTAGTGTATCTTATCTATAATGGTTCCCTTTCTCATTTTAATGCCATTTTTTGGAAGAAACTCATTGATTTTTCTGATGGGATTCTTATATGCTATATTTCACTAATTTCAGTCTCATGGTGACATTTAACAAGTTTCTCTACCCACTACATTTTCTATTAGCTAATAGTTAAATAAATCTAAAAGCTTGATTAGATTCTTATTATAATTTTAGTAAGAATACTGAACAGGTTGTGCTGTGTATTTCTTATTGCATTCATCAGGATCCTTGTATTAATTGGTTGTCTCTCTTTCAGGGCTCTTAAGGTTATCAATGGAGTTCAGATAGTTCCAGCCTAATCTGTCTTTTACAAAGTTTCCCATCAAACTTTCACCTAATGGCTTTCACAGTCATTGATGATTGTTGTCTAAATCCAGTATGCCATGAGAGTTGCAATATGATGTTGCTTTTCATCCTTTTATTTCTTCTGCATTTTTTGTTCTGGAATATAATCGATCTAGGAAAAAGCAGCATAAATGTTTGTTTTTTTCTCTTCATTTACTGATTTTAAGAATATTGGCTTGGTGCCTGTTATGGCCATCCCATGGGAAATGGGCTCAACTCCCTACTCATAATTTCATTTAATGTTGAGACAGATAGTGCTACACATGTGTCAAGAGGGTATGAAGAGCTTTGTTAATCACACAGTCTTTCTGAGGAGAGCAGAGCAAGCTCTCATACAGGTCTGAAACTGGCTTTACTGGGTGTGACTGGCTTTGAGTTCTTTTGTGGTTTGGGAGTGGGGCTGAAGTGAGAGCTCCTGCAAAGAGGCTGCGGCTTGCCTGTTGTAAGCATGGCAAGGAGGGAGCCCCTGGGTTTGCTCAGAAGTGGGACAAGAGGAGAAGGTATGCGTGTGGGGAGGAGTAGGACTTGAAAGCTGCCAATAATCAAAAATAAAAGAATAGAGTCAAACTCCTTACTACCATTCACCTTTGATATTTGACTGACAATTGAAATATGCCATATTTTATTTAATTACATTTGAGCTAATTCAAGCCAGTATGGCGTTTATGAGGTCTGAAACCCGAGGCTGGTAAGGGAGGTGAAATTCTACTAAATGCTTTATTCAAGAACTCAATATTGTGTGTTCTGAGAAATGAAATGAGCATCTTTACTTCTCTTTCCAAATAGGTCTTGTATAATACACTTCAATCCTTGAAGGCCCTGTTTTAATTTACGTTGGGCCACATTAATTATTTTTGACCAGGGGGTACATGGAATCCAATTTTATCAAGCTGATTGGAAATGCTAAAGATTAATTTTATTTAAATTTATCACTTGCTCGATCTGAGTGACCATGCCCATCCTGGAATATTTTAGGACAATGGGTGGTTATGACTATAGAGAATTTAGGCATGCAGTACTTCTGATGGCCAAGGTGAATCTTACCTATTTGTTCTTTATTCTATGCATGGTGACTACCGTGATTGTATAGGGTATACATTATTGAAACTTGTTGAGTTCCCAGGTATAACTATAATTTGAATCCCAGTGTAAATTAAGGTATGAAGATTTGCCAACTTGTAAATTTCATCATACATTAAAATTAATCCTGAACCTATGCTATAAAGACACAAAAGCAAATCAATATGCTTTTGTATTGGGGGGAAGAGGATTTTTAAAATAAACTTTTTATTTATGTATGTATGTATGTATGTATGTTTGTATGTTTGTATGTATGTATGTATTTATTTGAGAGAGAGAGAATGCATGCATGTGGGGGAGAGGGGCAGAGGGAGAGAGAGTATTAAGCAGGCTCCATACTTAGTGTGGAGCCCCACATGAGGCTTGATCTTATGACTATGAGATCATGACTTGAGCCAAAATCAAGAGATGGACAGTTAACTGACTGAGCCACCCAGGAACCCCTGTATAAGCTTTATTAATTTTTCTTAACATTTATTTATTTTTGAGAGAGAGGGAGACAGAGAGAGCATGAACAGGGGAGGGTCAGAGAGAGAGAGAGAGAGAAGAAGACAGAATCCGAAGCAGCGCCAGGCTCTGAGCTGTCAGCACAGAGACCCTATGCGAGGCTCAAACTCACAAACCGTGTGATCATGACCTGATCTGAAGTCGGATGCTTAATGGACTGAGCCACCGAGGCACCCCTTAAGCTTTATTTTTTTAAGGCAAAATTAAACATAAGCTACAGAGATTTCCTACTTACTCCTCCCCTGACACATGCACAGCTTCCCCATTATCAGTAGCCCCTACCAAGAGTGGTACATATATTAAATGATGAACCTATATTGTTACATTTTTTTTTTTTAACTCAAAGTCCGTAGTTTACATTACAGGTCACTGTTAATGTTGTGCATTCTCTGGGCTTTGGCAAATGTGTAATGACATGTACTGCTACTGTAGTATCATATAGACTAGTTTTACTACCCTCTAGTATCATATAGATACTTTTAGTATATGTGCTCTGTCTGTTCTTTCCTACTCACCACTGGAAACCACTCCTGGCAACCACTAACTTTTAAACCATTTCCATATATCTGCCTTTTCCAAAAGGTCTTACAGTATGTAGCCTTATCAGTTTGGCTTCTTTCACTTAGTAATATACACTTAAGATTTCTCTATGTCTTTTCATGGCTTAATAGTTCATCTCATTTTTATCACTAAGTAATATTCCATTGTTTGGCTGTACCACAATTTATTTATCTTCTCACCTATTGAAGGACATCTTGGTTGCTTACAAGTTTTGGCAGTTATGAATTAAGCTGCTGTAAACATCCATTGCAAGTTTTTATGGATAAGTTTTCAACTCCTGTAGGTAAATACCAAGAAGCGCACTTGTTGCACAGTATGTTAAGAGCATGTTTCATTTTGTAAGAAATTGTCAAGCTGCCTTTTAAAGTGCCTGTACCATTTTGCATTCCCACCAGCAGTAAGTGGGCCCTCCTGCTCCTCCACATCCTCAACAACATTGGTGCTGTCAGTGTTTTTGATTTTGGCCATTCTAATAGGTATACAGTGGTATGGCATTATTGTCTTAATTTTCAATTCCCTAAGGACATACTATGTTGACAGTATTTTCATATGCTAATTACCTTCTTCCTTGGTGAGGCACTGCTCAGAACTTTGGCCCATTTTTTTAGTGGGGTTGTTTATGATTTTATTGTTAAGATTTAAGAGTTCTTGGTATATTTTGTATAATAGTCCTTTATCAATGTGTCTTGGACAGATATTTTCTACAAGCATGTAGCTTGTCTTCTCATTCTTCTGACAGTGTGTTTTGCATAGCAGAAGTTTGTAATATTAATGAAGTCCAACTTATTAATTTTTTCTTCCATGCATCTAACATTTTTTCTTTCATTTTTCAAAAAAGTCACTGTTGTACCCAGGCCTTCTAGGGTTGGCTTTTTTTTTATTTTATAGTTTTGTATTTCATATTTAGGTATAAGATCCATTATGACTTAATTTTAACAAAGAATAGAAGTTCTGCATCTAAATTCTTTTTTTTTTTTGCATATGGGGATCCCATTGTTCCAGCACAATTTGTTGAAAAGACTGCCTTTGTTCCGATATATTGCCTTTGTTCTTCTGTCAAAGCTGACAGATATTAATACTCTATTTCTGTGGGTCTATTTCTGGGCTCTCTATTCTGTCCCATTGATCTATTTTGTCAATTCTTTTGCTAATACAATCTTATCTTCATTACTGGGGTTTTGTAGTAAGTATTAAAGTTGGTTAGTGTCAGTCCTCCAACTTTGTTCTTTTCTTTCAAAATTGTGTTGCCTATTCTGGTTGTTTTGTCTCTCCGTATAAACTTTAGAATCAGTTTGTTGATGTCCACAAAATAACTTGCTGTGGTTCTGACTGAGATTACATTTAATATGTAGGTATGTGGGAAGACATCTTGACAGTATTGAGTCTTCTTACCTATGAATGTGGAATATCTCTCCATTTACTTTGTTTTTCTTTGATTTATTTTATCAGAGTTTTGTAGTTTTCCTCATATAGATTTTGTTTATAGTTTGTTAGCTTTTTATTGAAATCTATTTCATTTTGAGATGTTAATGTAAATACTATTGGGTCTGTGTTGATGATCATGTTGATTGTTGATAAGCATAGTTTTTACTTCTTTGTTTCCTATCTAGATCCCATTCATTTCTTTTTCTTATTTTATTGCAGTGGATAGATCTTCTAATACAATCTTGAATAAAAGTGATAAGAATGGACATTCTTGGCTTTCTAAGTGTTTCACCGTTAACTGTGATGTTATCTGTAGGTGTTTTGTAGATGTTCTTTATCAAGCTGAGGAAGTTCCCTCCTATTCTTAATTTGCTGACATTTAAAAAATCAGAAATAGATGCTGGATTTTTGTCATATGCCTTTTCTGCATCTATTGAGTGGATGTATTATTTATTTAACAATAACATCACAAACTTGGCAGCTTAGAACAACACATATTTATTATCTCACAATTTGGGTGAATCAGGAGCACGGACACTGCTGACTTACCTTAGTCTTTTGCTTGAGGGTCTCACAAGCCTGCAGTCAAGGTATTGGCTTGCGCTCTAGTCTGATGTGCAGCTTGAATCACAATGGATTGTATTCAAATTCAGACCCAAATTCAAGTGTTTGCTGGAAGTATTCAGTTGCTTGCAGATTGGACGGGGGAGGCTCTCACTTTCTTGCTGGCTATTAGCTGAACACTGCCATAAGCATCTCTCTGAGTGGCCCTCTCCATATGGCAACAAACAATATGACAGTTTGCTTTTTTGAAGCCAGCAGCAAAGAGTGTCTTTGAACTCTGCTTAGATACTGTTATCACGGTTTTATGTAATGTAATCATAATTCACATAATCACATACATCCTTTCACCTGTGTAGCATTCTATACATTAGAATCAAGCCACAGATTCTGCTCACACTCAAAGGTAGGGAATTACAGGTGTGAAATGTCTTCTGGTCAGGATCATGGGGACCATTCTAGGATCTGCTCACCACAGATGGTCATATGGACGATTTTATTTTTAATCAGTTACTGTGATGAATTACACTGATTGCTCTCAAAAGTGAAATTAACCTTGCATTCCTGGGGCTACTCTACTTCATTATGATTTATTATCCTTTTATATATTATTATATTTGATTTGCTAAAATTGTGTTTAGAACTTATGCCTTGTGTAGTTTTCTCCATATTTCCGGTGCTTCAGATACTGCGTGGGTTTACGGTTTCAAAATATGTAGAAATTTTGGACTTTTTGGGGGGATTTTTTTAAAAAACTCTTTCTCTCTGTCCTATGCTTTGGGATTCCTATTATATGTATATCTCATTATGTGACTTTTCCCCACAGCTTACTAACACTGTGCTTATTCTTTTCATTTCTTTTGTTCCTCTGTGTTTTTCATTTTAAATAGTTTTACTGCTATATCTCCACATTCTGATCTGATAATTATCCCTTCCAGTATTTTTCTTCTCAGCAGTGTAGTTTTCATCCCTAGAAGTTTCCTTTGAGTCATTTAAATATTTCCAATTTTCGTACCTAATTTTTGGAACAAATAGAGTACAGTTATTATAACTATTTTAATGTCCTTGTCCACTAATTCTAACATTTGTGTCATTCTGGATCAGTTTTGATTTATTATTTTTTCTCCTCATTGTGAGTTATTTTCTCGGGCTTCTTTGCAAGCCTATTATTACTTTTACAAAAAATTGACTTCAGACATTGTAGATCTTTCCTCGCTCTGTACTGGGTATTTTTGTACTGCTATAAATATTCTTGAGGTGTGTTCTGGAATGCAATAAAATCACTTGAAACAGTTTTATCTTTTGGTCTTGTCATTAAGATTTGTTGTATGGAAACAGAGCAGCATTGAGTCCAGGACTAATTTTCCTCCACTACTAAGAAAAAATTCTTACGAGTACTCTGTTAAGTTTGATGTTTCCCAGTTTGACTGGTAGGAACAGGAACCATACTCAGGCTGGTATGAGTTCTTTTCTGAGCTTTGGTACTGTCCCTTTTGGCTAGCTCTTTCTTAGGTTTTAGGTTCTCAGTTTCCTCACACTTTGTGGGCCTTTGGAGTCTCTGCTCTGTGTAGCAATTTTTACAGTGCTCTGTCTTGTGAATTTTAGCTTTTCTGTTGCCCTGAACTCACAAGTCCGTGATTGTACCTCAGGAAAACATTGTCTTCTGCCTGGGCTCCTTCCTGCCATTTGTGTCATGTCTTAGAAACTTCTCAAAACAAGCTGGGACAATCTTAAGGATCATCTCATTTAAGTCCTATTCCTCAGAAATTTATGTCCTTCATTGTCTGATGCCCATGGTGTTCAAAACCATTATTTTATGTATTTTCTTCAGTTGTCTTTTTGCTTCAGGCAGGAGGATAAATCCAGTATATTATTTGAACTTGGCTGGAAGCAGAAGCTTCATAGGTTTCTTTTAATAATAAAATGAAATAGCATCTTAAAATATGTTTGAATATAAAGCTCCCTACATATACTCATTATTTATAGAACAATGTATAAAGGGTAAATATCATGTTATTATGCAAAAAGCAAGTGTGAATTTCTATTTTAATGTAGGTTTTTTATTATAAAACCCATAATGTACATATTGTAGATTATTTGGAATACAGAAGCACAGAAAGAAATATTACAATCACTTATAATCACACCACCAAGATATAATCACTGGTGATATTTTGGAATATATGCTTCTAATTTACTTTTTGTATATATTGGGATCCTTTGTCCCCATAATTATATAATGATAATTTTTTTGGTGATATTAACTATGTTTGAAAACATGATTTTCAATGGATGTATGAAAACCTATTTATAGATCCACAGTTCTTTATGTAACCATTATACTTTTGTGGGGATATTTGGAGAATTTTGAAGTTTTGCTACTGTAAATACATATTTTACATAAATTTTTGTTCATAATTCTATTATTTCTTTAAAAAATTTTTTTTAATGTTTTATTTACTTCTGAGAGAGAGAGAGAGAGAGAGACAGTGTGAGCAGGGGAGGGTCAGAGAGAGAGGGAGACACAGAATCTGAAGCAGGCTCCAGGCTCTGAGCTGTCAGCACAGAGCCTGTCACGGGGCTCGAACCCTCTATTATTTCTTTAAAATAGATTTTTAGGGGTGCCTGGGTGGCTCAGTTGGTTAAGTATCCGAATTCAGCTCCGGTCATGATCTCACGGTTCCTGGGTTTGAGCCTGCTTCAGATTCTGTGTCTCCCTCTCTCTCTGACCCTCTCCTGCTCACGCTGTCTCTCTCTCTCTCTCTCTCTCTCTCAGAAATAAATAAAACATTAAAAAAATTTAAAATAGATTTTTAGATAGATAACTCCTGGTTCAGTTTTTGTTAGAAACAAAGGAAACTGATAACTTTTGTTTGTAAAAGTTACTTCTGCCTCTCCTAGTAGATGGAATATTTTGTCTTGTGGGGTTGGAGTTGATTGATACTAAAGATCATTTTGCCATACTGCATTGTAACACTATAGGTATAAATAAACTTCATTTAGTCAAGACACTTCTCTGTATTCATGCTAGTTAATTAAAAAATCCTATAACCAGGAGGAAGATTCTGAAAGATTAATGAAGGTTGTCAAAGGAGCTAGCAGACAGTGATCCAGATGCTGAGATAATTTGTCCTGCTTCCTTTTCTACTTTCACCATGTTAGAATAAATATATCAGTGGAAAAAAGATGACTTCAGTAAAAAATACATATGAAAAGACTGGTGTGTCTGTAATGAATGGAGTTATGAACTGTGATCACACCACTGATATTCAAATTCTGGCCTTTTCATTTATTAGTTATGTTAACTTCTTAATCTCTTTGGGTCCCAGTGTTTGTTTCTGTAAAATGGGGATAGTGTAATACCTCAAACAGTTTTTAGGCTTTTATATTTTTATTTTTTTTATTGATTTTTTTGTCAGTCAGATGTTCTAAATGTATAGCACTCAGAACACTACTTGGCAAGTAGTGAACAATTAAGATTTAGTAGATATTATTAGCATCCATCCTTTGTAATACCCTTATAAAAAGAATTCACTCTTCTTTAGTAAATAATTATGAAATATATGGATGAAGCAAGTGATTAGTTTCTAATACTGTAAGAAAGAGAGTATATCTTACAAAGTATGAAATACTTAGATTTTACTTGGTCTTCTTGTCATAGACTTTATTGTGAATCAAAGTCTTCTATATGGGAAACTGTAATTTCTTGTCTACGGTGAGAATCCCTTTTAAAGTATCTCTGGTAGTTGATCTCACCCCTTTCATCTGAGAACCAGAGCTGATTTCCTTCTTGAAATGGGATGCTTCATTGTGGGGCCGTGCAGATTAGAACAAAATCTTGTTCATGCTATGTAACCATAATCTCTACTTCAGCCTTTAGGTTCCACTTTGAACAAATTAATAACCTCAACTTTTATCTACACTATAGCTTAGTATCCATTCTGCAAGCAATTCATTAGATTTACTGAATCCTTTTCTAATATGGATAAGATTTTCTTATCTATTACTACCATCCTGGATCACCTTTTCCCTGAGAAAAGCAACCTAACTCCATAGACACTTTTTAGCTTCATCAAGTAAAAATGGCAGCAACCTTAAATTTCACTACAAAAGGCTTAAAATTGATCTATTAAAGAGACATTCTATTAAAATCATGTTCTTCATGTAAGTGAAATAGAGATTTATCCTGGGTATAATTGGTTAATATTGACGCATTTGTGTTTTTGAGTAGTCATTTTCAATTCCATAGTGATATATTTTACCACTACATCAATTTTTAAAATTGACTTCCATTTATTAGAAATAATTTTTTCTTTCAACAACATAAAATACTAAAATGAAAATTTTCATTAAAAATCAGTTCTTACTACACACATAAGATGTTATATATGAACCTAATGGTAACCACAAATCAAAAACCTATAATAGATACACAGAAAAGTAAAGAGAAATGAATCCAGCCATTAACACTAAAAAAAGCCATCAAACCACAAGAAAAGAGAGCAAGTGAAGAAAGGTACAGAGAAAACCACAAAACAACCATAAAACAAGTAACAAAATAGCTCTAAGTACATACCTATCAATAATTACTTTAAATGTAAAGGGACTAACTGCTCTAATCAAAAGAGAGAGGATAACTGAATAGATATAGAAGCAAGACCCAGGTATAGGCTACCTATAAGAGACTCACTTCCTTCGTATTCTTTAATCTTTCTTCAAATATTTAATTACTTGACTTCAAATTTCTTTTCCCACTCATCTTTTATAATAAATGTTAGCAGCTTCAACTTCTGCTTTTTCTGAAATCAACGTCCTTACTCTGAAAATCTCAATTTCATTTCTACAAACTAGGAGCCTTGTCATCACTTGCGATTTTTCTGCACCATTCTTTATCCTGCACCTACAGCTTACCTATTTCCTCTTTTCCATTTGACCTTTTTTCCATTTTCATTGCATCTAGTATATCTCTGTCCTTATTTTGCTCTGTACCATCTGAATTCCATAATCAGCCAGAGTAAATGTATTCTAACCCCCTCAAGTAAGTACCTTCAGGACTTACCTATTAAAAAATAAACCCCACATTCATTTTCTTTATCCCCAATTCCATACAGACAATGAATGTTGAGAGTTGTTTGGTTTTTGTTGTTGTTGTTGTTGTTTAGTGCAATGTGTATTTATGTTGTTTCTCCCAATCTCAGCAATGAGATAAAAGACATATCACTCTTTCATAGGCTTTATCTCCTACCCAGGAGGAGTGGGACATGACAGCGAAAGGGTATGCTAATTGCCAGTCATGTATTTGACATTTACATGTACAAATCTAACTACAGTGCAGGTTTAAGATAATACCATTACCTACCATGTTCCTTTGTGCTCCTTTCTGGTCAGTTTCCATTATCCATGCTTAGCACTTAAAAATCTGCTTTCTGTCCTTTTTCTACATAAAATTCTATGTTCTCCTTTTTCTACATAAAATTCTTTATAATTCCATATAAGTGGGATATAGCCTTTGTGTATGGCTTCATTTACTTAGCACAAATGTTTGAGATTCATTCATATTGCTACATGTGTCAGTGACTAATTCCAATTAGTGCTGAAAGGCATTCCATTGTATATATCACAGTTTGTTTATCCATTAACCAGTAACTACATGTTTGGATTTCTTCCAGTTTTTGACTATTATAAATAAATTTTCTGTGAATATTTACAAAAAAACAATTTTAGAAGAATATTTAGATACAGAATAATGTTATATGTCTCATACTCTATGCCATGAAATTGTAACAGATCTAGGAATAAACAAATCGGATTCTCTTCTTTCTTAGAGCATCTACCTATTTTGGTTTTTAAAGAATTAGAATTAGTCCTTTTATTCACCTGGTGTTGGAAAAAAAACATTGCAAAATTTCTAAGTTATCTAAGCCAATCCATTCATTTTACAGATGAAAAAATGGAGGCTCTCAGGAGTTACATCACTTGCCCAATGTCATCCAGCTCTTTGGTGGCAGAACATAAATCAGAAATTAGATTTGACACATAAAGCTATTGCTAATATTTTAGAAAAGATTGTGTTTCCAAATAGCTTCTTTGTAGCTATCCCATAATAATGTTCAGTTATTTTCAATTTCATGAATCTTAGGTACTACTAATTGCTCAGCACTAAAATGAGACTCCATGAAAGCCTAAGAAATTGTTTCCCTATGCATAATGCTCTTAACAGGGAAGAGAGATGCACAAGTAAAATAATTAAGGAGGACTTTGAGGTTAAGTATAGTGGCAGATGGAACTGGGATGTGGTAGGTCGAAGTGAAGACTAGTTGTAGGGAAAGGTGAGGATGATGGAGCAATGAACTTGAATTAAAGCAGTTGTTAGAGAAACCTTTTGGGAAATAATTTGAACATTAAAGGATTCATCTAACCACCAGCCTTTCTCTTATCTACCTGGTGCTATGGAGTAAGCTGGAGGAAAACACCAAACAGGAGAAATGAGGTAATTATTCACTCTTTGCCTCTAAGCTCAGCTGTAGGTCAAGTTCCCAGCAATCTTGTAGAGTCCAATCAGCTTTTTCTCCAGGTGCAATCAGGTGCTTTTCCAAACTCTTCTGCACTCAGACCCCCGACTTTACACACCTCTCAGAGTTGATTGATGCTGAAGATTAGTTTTGCCACTTTGGATTGTTATAACTACCGCTTTTAAATGCATTTCAGCTAGAAAGAACACCACTCTGTATTCACATTAACTAATCGAAGAGTTCATAACCATTAGGAAGAATCTGAATGATTAAGGAATATATTCCTTCCATCTAATTCTAAGTAGTGACCTGCCACGATAGAACTCTTAGCTTGCTGCCTTTTTGCCCCATCACCACCATTTGTTTCCTTTAACTTCATCTGTCTCTTCCACCTCCTCTCTCATTGCAGAGAATGAGGTAATCCTTTTTGTCTAAAGTGAATCCATCTACTTGCTTTTGAAAGCTTCTTCAGGGATCCAGACCCATTAATTATTTTTCCTCTTTGCTATGTTTTTAATCTCTTATTCTTTACTATATTTGTACTACAGGCTTCTTTGTACTACATTTGCTCAATGATTTCTCAGTTTTATAAGGGAAAATAAATCTCCATCAAGCCTGTTTGCTTTCTATCTAATTCTGATCTATTTCTTTCCTTAGTCAGTTTTCAAGTAAGTTACAAACTCTGCATTCTTAGCATATATTCACTGTGTCTTAAAAACAGCTTTATTAAGATATAATTTACAGGCCAGAATATTTACTTATTTTAAGTATATAATTTTGTGAGTTTTAGTAAGTATATTGAGGTGTACAACCATTATCACATTCTAGTTTTAAAATACTTCTATCACCTCCACCCCCATAAATTTCCTTCATGCCATTTAGAGTAAACCCCATTCTCACTCCCAACGCTAGACAACCACTGATCTGATTCTATCTTCATAGTTTTGTATTTTCTAGAAACTTCAAATAATTGGATTTGTACAATATGTAGTTTTTGTATCTAGGTTATCTCAGATGGCTTAGTGTTGTAAGGTTCTTTTGTGTTTTTACATCTATCGCTTTTGTATTCCTTTTTATTTCTGGGTGGTGTTTAATTATACAGATACACCACAGTTTGTTTGTTTACCTATTGATAGACATTTGGATTGTTTCCAGGTTTTGGCTATGATAAATAATATTTTTATAATCACTCATGTACAAGTCTTTATCTGGTCATACGTTTTCATTTACTCTGGAAGAGACCTAGGAGTGGAATTACTGTGTTGTATGCTAAGTGTATGCTTAAGTTTTTAAAGAAACTAACAAACTTATTTCAAGGTGCTTTTAACATTTTTACATTCCCACCAGTGTATATGAGAATTTCAGTGTCTCCACATTCTTTCTGACATTTAGAAAACCCTTTTGATTATATCCATTCTGGTGGATGGTTAGGTATTTTTTTGTGGTTTTAATTTACATTTTCCTGATTACTAATAATGTTGAGTATTATTTCATTTGTATATCTGTCATTTGTATATCTAATTTGGAGAAGTAATTTTTTAAATCTTTTGTCAGTTTTTACTGTTTTACTATTTTACTATTGAGTTGTCTCTTTATTATTGAGTTGTAAGTTTTTATATACAGTAAAACCTTGGATTGGAGTAACTTGTTCTGCAAGTATTCTGCAAAAACCTTGGATTGGAGTAACTTGTTCTGCAAGTATTCTGCAAGACAAACAAATTTTAATAAATTTAAATTTAATAAATTTTAAATCTAATAAATTTTAACTTGATACATGAGTGATGTCTTGCAATAGGAGTAGTACATTATGCCAAATGTCACATGATCACAACTGAGCCAATGGTCCTTGAAATGCACTGTGATGTACAATCCCTTTGGATTATAAGCAAGTTTTTGGACCAAATTATGCTTACAAACCAAGGTTTTTGTATCATGAACACAAGTGCTTTAACATTTCTATGATTTGCACACACTTTCTCCCAATCTATGACTTGTCTTTCCATCTTTTCAACATTATTTTTAGAAAAACATAAGTTCGTAATTTGGATTTACAAAAATAATAAAATTTTTATTTTAAAGATTGTGATTTTATTGTCATGTTTACGAAATTTTGCCTAACCCAATGTCACCAAGATTTTATCCTTTGTTTTATTCTAAAAGTTTTCTAGTTTTAGGTTTTACGTTCAAGTATATGATCCAATTTGAATTATTTTTTGTATATGGTGTAAGGCATGGACCAAAATTTATTTTAATGTATATGAATACCTAATTGGAAATAATTTATAGAAAAATCTGTATTTTCCCCCTGACCCCTATACCCTGAAAGGAAGTTTCAGTGCACACCTAATTTTTTAAAAAATTTTTAATGTTTTATTTATTTTTGAGAGAGACACAGCATAAACAGGGGAGGGTCAGAGAGAGAGGGAGACACAGAATCTGAAACAGGCTTCAGGATCTGAGCTAGCCATCAGCACAGAGCCCGACGTGGGGTTCAAACCCATGAACTGTGAGATCATGACCTGCGCCGAAGTTGGATGCTTAACCAACAGGGCCACCCAGGCTCTCCAGTGCACAGCTAATTCTTAAGGAGAACTTATACTCCATCTTCTTTAGGGTAACATATCTATAAAATTATTTGGAATTTTTTTGCATGAAGATTTTATCTGTTTCTCCCATTACTAATTTATTTAATCATTTGTTTCTATTACTATAGACTCATGAGTATTTATTTTATACTCTGGGTTACAATCCATTACTGTTTCATTTCCTTTTTCTAATATGCCAGTTATGGACAAGTTACACTTTTAGAATTGTTCTGTATTTCCTAGATGCCAGTTCTATTTTTTTTTAAGTTCTTTAATTATTTTTTTTATTCCAGTTTGGGAATGGATGACTTATCACAGTCTTGGATTCTTTCCTCATCTGTGTTTCATCTACTGATGAACTGATCAAAATCATCCTTCTTTTTTTGTTAAATGTTATTGATTTCTAACATTTTCTTTTGTTTCTTTTAAAAATGTTTGTAAACAGTTTATTTATTTATTTTGGGGAGGGGGAGAGCACAAGTAGGAGAGGAGCAGAGTGAGAAGGGGACACAGAATCTGAAGCAGGCTCCAGGCTCTGAGCTGTCAGCACAGAGCCCAATGCAAGGCTCCAACCCAGAAACCGTGAGATCATGACCTGAGCAAAAGTCAAACGGTTAACTGACTGAGCCACCAAGGCACCCCTCTTTTGGTTCTTTCTTAAGAATTTTCATCTCTTACATTGACCAGATGTCTGTTTACTTTTACCACTAAAACCTTTGACATATTACTCATTATTTTACGTTCTCCTTGTGATAATTCCAACATCTGCATCATATGAAGCCTGGTTCTGATGACTGCTTTGTCTCGTCATTCTGTCATTTTTATTGCATTTGTCATGCCTTGTACTTTTTTGTTAAAAGTTGTCCATCTTGTATTAGTAATAAGAATTGAAGTAATTAGGTCTTTAATATGAGGACATCTGGTGACCTGGCTACAAACGGGTGTGTGAATGTTTTCTATAACGATAGATGTCATAGGCTTCACCTCTAGTGTCCTGCTTTTGTTTCCCTTCTTGACTTTGCGATTTCCTAACACATCCTGCATAGAGAGGGTCTGTGTCTTGCAATTCTTCCTGCTGTAATTTGCTGTCACAATAGCGGCTCCCTGCTAGTATGATGTTGGAGTGTGGGGAGAGAAGCATTCCATAGCCTTCCAGTTAAGTCTCAGGGTTGTGTTGGACTTGTGTCTTAGGGTTCGGACTTTTGCAAGTATTTCTCCAGTGGTATAGATTTTTGTTTGTTTGTTTTTTCTTTTGTTCCTTTCTATTCTCTTGAAATCTTGACTCATGGTAAGTTTGCCTTTTTTATGAGATAGAAAGGCTAGAACAGACCTGGAGTAGAAAAGTACCCTTCATCCAACTGGGATAGGCTTCCTCTGGAGGGTAGGTATTTGTTCTGATAAGGTTCTGGACATAGTTCACCATGCTTATTAGTACCCCTGCCCCTTATTAGCACCCCCTTATTATTACCCCTGCAATTTAGTAAACTAAATTTGTGTCCTTCCTTGGCATCTGGCAAAATCAGGAGGGCCTTGAATGGCCTAAGCCAATTTGCCCTCTATTTAAAGGTAGCTGGGATTTGTTTTAATCAGATATGGTAAGACATGCTGTCACAGACGTGACTGTCCTGCAGGAAGAAGCCTGTACCCTCCCAGATCCTTAAAAACAGGAGGCACCGCACACAACGCTGGGCCTCTTGGGGAAGCACTAGGGTTGATCAGGAGACAGGGGGAGCAAGGGGGCGGGGGAGGTAGACAAGGTAAAAATGTGCAGGACAGGGAAAACAGGCTTAGAATTGCCTAGTCGGAATAATTACAGTAAGCTTGGGGGTACAGAGTCTATCCTTAGTTGTCTGGCACCTGATCCTAGGGTGACTAGAGCTGGGGAATAATGGCCTAAATGATAAGAAAATAACAAATTCAGAAGGCATGGGCTTTGAATTTGTTGGTTTGCATACGAAAGGTATGCCCCCAGGCAAGTCCTTTACTAGCTATTGGAGTTGGCTAGTCCGAGGGCCAGTCTCTCCAGGATCCGCAGGGCCCAGGTGTCCAAGCTTCCAATACAGAAACTAGAAAACCCGGTTATTATATCATCCTCTCTTAGCTCCCTTAGATAAAATCCCTACCTAACAGCTCTCCCTATCAAATGGACCAAATGCTTTACCTGTTTATCCTGAGTAGTGGGTTTCAGTTCCCTGACAGCCTGCAGACTTAGTGAAACAAGCAGATTTTATCCTTATGTAGGATACTCAGGGTCACCCACACTTTTACTCCTGCAAAGCTGCCTCCTACAGCCCTTGATTGATCACTCTGTTCCCAAATGAAAGCCCCATGAATTTCTGCATTGCATGCAGTGCTCTCTACTCTTGGACTGTGAGTATGTGTGACTAATAAATTGCAGTCAAATTCATATGTCCGGTGTCAGCTGTTGTGTGTTTGGCTCTTCCCATAATCCTAGAGTGGAATGTCTTCCTCACCATGACTGGTTCAGGGAGAAATCTTTTTTTTTTTTTTAATATTTATTTATTTTAAAGAGAGAGAGAGAGAGAGACCCTAAGCAGGGGAGGGGGAGAGAGAGAGAGAGACAGAATCTGAAGCAGGCTTTAGGCTCTGAGCTGTCAGCACAGAGCCTGACACGGGGCTCGAACCAGTGAACCATGAGATCATGACCTGAGCTGAAGTCGGATGCTTAACTGACTGAGCCATCCAGGTGCCCCCTCAGGTAAAACTGTTTACTGGACCATCACCTGGACGGAGTGCCCATGATATTATGGACGTTCCTAGGGGTTTCTCACACTCATGCTGGTCCATTGTCATCCTCCAGCAATTTTCCAAAATTACTTTTTAAGTGTTCCTGTCAGTTTATGTCTCCAGTGGCTTCTACTTCAGATAAATATATCTGGTTTCTTTCTTCCTAAATGATTTTTCTCTCCCAATTTTGAGGTAATGATTTTCCCTGAAATGTCAGTTCTCTGATAAGTCCAACAAAAGTTATTTATTTTTAGTTTGTCCAACATTTTTTGTTGTTGTGAGAATAAGAGGGATGAATTCTACGCTTTTGACATGTTGGAGCTGAAACCAGAAGTCCTCATTCATTCATTTTCTTTCTGTTACTATATACTCATGTGTTTACCAATGAAATTTCTCTTAGCAAAGTCACAACTATCTTCATTTTTAAGTGTAATGGATCTATTTCTCTCCTTATCTTAATCTCTTTGTGACATTTATTATTTCTTTTAAGTTTTTATTTATTTAAGTAATTTCTACACCCAATATGGGGCTGGAGCCCATGACCTTGAGATGAAGAGTCTTCTCACTAAGCCACCCAGGTGCCCCTCTTTGTGACATATATAATTGTTGATTAATTCTTCCTTCTTGTAACGATTGCCTGGCTGAATTTCTAAAATACCATGATTATGTTTTTCCTCTCCTAGGTTCTGCCATTAACTATTCTTTAAATGTTAAGTGTTTTCCAGATTCCACCCTCAGTTTCTGTCACTTCTTATCATATGCTCCTTGGGTGAATTTCACCCTTTTTTTTAAACAGCAGTATAATTAATATAGAATGTTATATTAGTTTTGACTATACAACACAGTGATTTTACAGTTCTATCTATGACCAAATGCCCACCATGACAGGTGTAGTCACCATTTGTCACCATACAACATTATTATAATATTATCGACTATATTTTCTGTGCTGTACTTTTCATGCCTCTGACTTATTTATTTTATAACTGGAAGTTTTTACTTCTTAATCCCCTTTATCTCTTTTTCTCATTCCCCTCCCCCTGCCTACTTTCTCTTTGGCAACCACCAGTTTGCCCTCTGTAGTTATGAGTCTGGCTTTCTTAATTTTAATTGTTTATTTGAGCATAGGTGGCATACATTGTTACATTAATTTCAGGTGTACAGCATAGTGATCCAACATCTCACCACAAGTGTCGCTACCATCTGTCACCACACGATGCTATTACAGTACCATTGACTATATTCCCTGTGCTGTACCTTTTAGTCCCATGACATGTTCATTCCATAGTGGAAGCCTGTATCTCCCACTCCCCTTCACCCATTTTGTCCATCCCTCTACCCTTCTTCCCTCTGGCAATAGTTTGTTCTCTCTATATTTATAGTTTTTGATTCTGCTTACTGTTTGTTTATTCATTTGTTTTGTTTTTCAGCTTCCACATGAGTGAAATTATATGATCTTTGTCTTTCTCAGTCTGATTTATTTCACTTTGCATAATACCCTCTAGGTCCATCCATGTTGTGACAAATGACAAGATCTCATCCCTTGTTTTATGGATGCATAATATTCCATTGTATATCTATATTATGTCTTCTTTATTTATTTATCCACCAATGGGCACTGAGGTTGCTTCCATATCTTGGCTATGTAAATAATGCTGCAATAAACATAAGAATGTATATATCTTTTTGAATTAATGTTTCTGTTTTCTTTGGGTAAATATCCAGTAGTGGAATTATTGGATCATATGGCATTTCTATTTTTAAGTTTTTGAGGAGCCTCCATACTGGTTTCCACAGTGGCCGCACCAATTTGCATTCCCATGAACATGAGGTTCCCTTTTCTCCACAGGCTCACCAACATTTGTTATTTCTTGTGTTTTGATTTTAGCCATTTTGCCAAGTGTAAGGCTTTTGGTTTTTGTGGTTTTTGTTTCTTGTTTGTCCACTTAATATTCCACATATAAGTGAAATCATATCTTTCTCCCTCCCCCTTTTTTTATTAGCTCTTCAACTTTAATCACTCCTAAGATCACTTTTCTCTTAATCCCTTTACCTTTGCTCAAATCTCTCTATTATCCTACTATTCTGGACGTCTCCACTTAAATGTCCAATATTTCAGATTTGACACATCCCAACATGAAGTCTTTATTTTATATACTGACCACCCCAAGCCTGCTATTTTCTTAAATTTCTGTGTCTGTGAAAAGCTCCACTAGGCATCACACAAATCATAAACCTCAAATGTTGTTTTACTTCTTCCATGTCATCTTAAGTTCAGTAACACCTGGAAAATGTGTTTTCTGCTCTCCAAATCCACAGCCACTAATCTTGTCTCCTACTCTTCTTCTGCTATGTGAGTGGCTCACAGACTTCAGTATGCATCAGTTGCACCAGCATCTCCTGGAGGGCTTGCTGCTGTGTAGACTGCTAAGATGGAGCCTGTGTTTTGTGATGTGGTAGGTCTAGAATGAGGCAGGAAAGTTTGCATTTCTAACAAGTTGCTAGGTGATTCTGATTTTGCTGATTTGAAGACCACACTCTGAAAAATCATTGTCCTAGATTAATGCAATAGCCTCCTAATGAATCACTGTGTTTCTATTCAAGACTATTTCAAGCTATATGTCACACCTGCGATACAATTCACTTAAAAGTTATATTTGCCCTTCATTACCCTATGGGACCTAGTAAGTGCCTGGCATGTACGAAGTGTTCAGTGTTTGTGTAAAGAAGATAGGCAGAAGAGAATGAGCACGATTTGCATAGGAGGAGTTGAGACATGGTTTATGGTAGCATTGGAGTTGGGTGAAGGGAGAGACATAATATATAGATTTAGTTGCAATAATATTATGTATAAGGAAGCAAAGCCTGTCATGGAAATCAATTAACAAATAAGAATATATAGAGACGAGTGAGGAAATCAGCTGGATTAGAGCAAAAAAAATGATACTAGACTGATCTGTTCAAGGACAGAGAGGAACTCAGTCTTCTAAACATTTTATTTTGCTTCCCAGTGTTAGAGAAATCTGGATTTACTTTTACACTTTCACCCATCTCGCACAGTTTGAATATTTGTTCTAGCATTCCCCCATGTAGCTTTTTAGAGCTCAAGAAATATATATTTATAGAGTGTGTCTACTTACTCAGTGTGTACGTGGAAAATTTTCCATTAAAATTAGCTCAAGGACTTTATTTAGCTTGCCACTGCAGTTGAGAATATATTTGTTATATCCCTAGAGTTTTCGTATTATGATTTCTTTATGAAAAGAACTGTCGTTTGCTTGAAGCTTCCCCTTCAAAGATCTGTTTTATGTGGAGCATAGAAACTTGTTTCCTGAAATATGATTTCTCTTATTTAGGAAACTTCATTGCAAACTATTTGTCTCCTGTCCACAAAGGTGAATGCATTCAAGAAAAAGACAAAAGCAAAGAAGATATGGGTCTTCCAAGGATGGTAGTTGATCATTCTCTCCTGAGAACTGTGGATGTCAATTAGGGTCTGTGTCAGAATTTTATCTAAAAATACGTCTCTCCTTTTCTCCTTCTTCTGCCATCCTTTTGAGAGTTCACCAGAGAGGGGGAGTGGTGGTGTCTATTTTGAAATTGCTTCCAAGGGAATTCTAATTCACCTGTAGGAAAGGACTGACTTTGTTGCTGTTTTTCACAGATTTTACATATATATATGTGTGTGTGTATATATATATAATTTATTATAGGTTTATTATATATATATTTGATTGGGGGGAATATGGTGTTGTAGACCTTTAATTTTGAGCAGTTAGGGCTTTGGAAGGAAAAAATAAGCTATCATATGTTATCACCATCTCTTCCAATTAAAAGATATTTTAATACAAAAAAAAATGCTAAGACAACACACTCCCAGAATGAGGAATAACCCTTTAAATAAATTTTAAAAAATACTCGTAATGAAAAAACTCACCACTTTGTCCTCACTTTGTGGGAGACCATTGAAAACATCATCATGGACCAGTGCTTTTTCTAGCATCAGAGCCATTGTCCTAGATAAGTTAGTAGCCTCCAGGAAAGAGAGTTAACATCACTTCTACTTTCTTTACCCTTTATTTTAATTTGTCATTTTAAAGCTTTGCTTTCCATGTGTATCATAGTAGCCTATTTTGGTTCAATTAAGCATTTCCTTTCCTGTTTTTCTCTGTTCTGCTCCAGGGAGCCATCCTCAGCGCTAAGAATTCATGGCATTAGATCAGATGGTCCTTTTTCTGTCCTTCATCCAGTGGCAGGTTTAAAACCCTTTGATGATTCAGCTCTATAATATTTAAAGTTCTATTTCAAATCCTTCAAACTTAGGGTTTTAGGAAATAGCTAGCTGTGTGGGAAGGCAAGAGGAGAGTCTATTAAAATCTACAATCCTCTTAGTGACCCATTCACGGAGTCTCTCAACAAAGCTGTTCAAGTTTTTTCCTCTTCTGAAAACAAAAGGAAAAGCACATGGGAAACTAAAACTCAACCAAGACAAATCTAAGAAAAGCCTGCTCAGAAATAAGCCTTATTAAGAGACAGTATTGCAAGTGCTACTTATTTTGTACAGTATGAGAACCAGAATCTCAAGTTAACAGCTGAGTGGGGTCCAGCCTATTTCGGCAACTATCTTTTACGATGGCTGAAAGGACTTTTAGATTTAGGATTCTGTGAACATGGAAAATAATTAAGGCTACATTCTGTACTAAGAGCTATATACTGTTTACATACAGATGATAAACTTAAAAATTTTTTTTAATGTTTATTTTTGAGAGAGAGACAGAGTGTGAGCAGGGGAGGCCAGAGAGAGAGGGAGACACAGAATCTGAAGCAGGCTCCAGGCTCTGAGCTGTCAGCACAGAGTCCTACTTGGGGCTCAAACCCACAAACCTGGAGATCATGACCTGAGCAGAAGTCGGACGTTTAACCAACTAAGCCACCCAGGCAGCACCAGATGATAACCTTTAAGGCTACACAACATTTCTGAAATCTGTTTTCTTTTCTTCTTTGCTCATTGCTTTCCATATGCTTTGACCAGCTGTGGCCAAAGGATGTCTCTGTTCCAGTCTTCACCTCCTGCACTTGACATTGTTCTCAGCCATCCAGGTCAGTCAGATCTCTGCCATTCACTTTCAGTTTTTTGTTTGTGTACTTGATCAAGACTAGTTATTAGATACTGACTCCTTAACACCTGGTTTCCATGGAAAGCTTGTCTCCCTATAACAGTTTTATTTATCGTGAGTTGGGCCTATATAATCCCCAGTTGTGTGTATCTCTAAGCTGAGCATTTTAACTGTCTTTTCTTTGGCGATCAGTGTCCTTAACATGAGAGCAATGGTTTGTGAAGAAGGAGGATTAAATCCCCTTTGACATGAAGAATGACTTTCTATTTGAATGAAAGCTGGAAACACATTTGTTTATTTCTGTGTGACCATGATTATATTAATGAAGTACCATTAACCATCTCTTCTCTCACATGGCCATCCCAGGCCTCCTAAGTAGTAGTAGTGATGATAAGTGTGCTAACAAAAAACATTTCTACAGTGCTTCCTACATGCCAGACACTATTCTCATGCTTTATTTATTTATTATTTAAAGTTTATTTTGAGAGAGAGAGAGAGTGAGCATGTGTGTGCATGCACACAAATTGGGGAGGAGCAGAGAGAGAAAGGGAAAGAGAGAATCCTAAGCAGAATCTCACAGAGTCCAGTGCGGGGCTCCATTCCATGAACCATGAGATCCTGATCTGAGCCGAAATCACAAGTCAGACGCTTAACCGATTGAACCACCCAGGTACTCCTCTAATGCTTTGTTTTTATTAATTAATTTAGTATTTAATAACCTTCTGAACTAAGTATGATCATGCCCACACAACAGAAGAGGACTCTAAGGCCCGGAGGTTTAGCCCACTGTCACCCAGACAATGGTAGTGCTGGTATGGGGACATGGGCAGTCTTGCTCTAGAATCTGGTTCTGCAGATTCTTTACTGTGAAAAGGCAAACATTTGCGTTTTGGTTACCTCGTGTGCAAAAATTACGCTTGTTACAATGACTTTAAGGCCAAGACATATTATAATAGGGTTAATAATCAGCTTGCCAAATCTCTGGGTACCTTGGGGAAGAAGAGTTGAGATAGTATAGATTTGAAATCAGACATATAAGGGTTTAAATCGTGTTACTGATTAGCTAAGACTGTGGGCAAGTTTCTTCACTGCTTCTTTTCCTCATAGTTATACAGAACAAACCCATTTGTTAGGATTATATGAGCTGGAGTACAAAGAGAGCACAGCAACTGAAAAACTGGATTAATAGAGAATTTGAGTTCATATGCTGTCCTTTCTCACATGTGTTTATTTCACCAATGCATATATCACATTTACTCTTCTGCACTGTTTCAGGTGATTCATGTGTATCCACTGATCAAAGCCCCATATAACAACTCCATGAGATATTACCACTATCACAAAGCCTATTTTACAAAGGAAGGTGAAACACAGAGGGGTTAAATCATTTGCCCAGGGTCACACAGAGCTGGGATTAGCAGAGCTGGGATTCAGATTCAAGCACCCAAATAGCAATCTGTTTGCTACACTATGCTTCTTAATACTGGTTAAGCCATGGAATGAAGCTGTTTGGTATTCTAGCATTCATGCCTTTGCATAAAGCAGGGGGTGGGGGTAGGGGGTAAAGACTGCAACCCAAAGTGCTTAAGAAACATTTTTGAGCACAAACTGGGTACTAGAGCTGGAACGAGAAGTGTTCTCTAATCCAGGGACAGCTTTTTGTTTTATAGTCAAATGACTGTAACTTTGGAACCTAATGATAACATATAGAATTGATCAAGTAGGGATTTGGGACTTTTCCACAAAATGCAGGAACTAAGCTCACCATGATTATAGCACGGTTGCAAATGATATAATCATTCCAATATCGTATCACTGCACAATAACAGATAAGCTAAGCTCATATTTTAGTCTAGTCTTAGGTGGAGAGAGAGAGAGGCAGTGAATAAGACTGAAATGAGATTTTCTGCTTGGTTTGTTAATGAAATATCTTGAAAGCACTTTCCACAACAGTAACGAAATGCTCCTGTTCTGGTAACGTCGACAAATTCCAGCTGAGTGATTACATTCCACCTAATTAAAAATTCTTTCTCTAATTTCAGATTCTCCATGTTTACGATGCTCTTTACCTTCTGTCCTAAATTGTTGTTTACTATGTTTTCCTGCTGCTAAATTCCTTACTGCATTTCTCCCTGGAGGTAGTTGTAGGCTGATAATGGTTCAAATAATTCTATATGTAAAATATGCTCAGAACATGTAAATATTTATACTTTAATGCTGGAATAAATCTAAATTAAAATGTATAAATATATTGTTTTCAGAAACCCTCTCAAATGCCTCACACAGTCAAAGCTCCTTTTGACTATGGAGTTAAAGATTGGACACATAGTTGTAATTATTTATTAATCATACATTTAATATTCCCCAAGCTGCCATAAAATGTCTGAGGAGCCCTGCTGCTAAGAATAACTTGCTCAGCATTGCAGTACAATGCAGACAATTTTCCACAGGGAAAGAAAAAAAAGAAACATATCTTTTCACCTATTGCCAAGCAAATTGCTAACGATTTTGCCCATTTGAGCTAAGAAGTAATTAGTGGTATGGGATAGAGGCCAAGCATATCCAGAACTTGAAAATGTGTTCCTACTTATGTACCGATATGCCCATTTTGGGTTTAGCTGTATTTCTGTACATTTTATGAATTTTCTTTACTTCTGTCACGATGCTAATATTGATAACTTGCCTTTCCATAATAGCAATTTAAAAATAATGGCCATATTTTCTATAGACACAAATTATAATTGTGTGAATAATAATAATAATAATAATAAACTAAGCCAATTAGGTGCACATGTTAATTTTGGGGGTCTGGCGGCTTAATCTGACTTTTCTTTTTTCCATAGTAACTAAGCCCTGAGCAGTATAGAGGCTCATATCAGCCTCAGGATATCATAATGCTTACAGCCAGTGGCAATGGCTTAACAGGCTAATCCCTGGCATCAAAACCTTAGCAGTATTTTAACGCTCTGAGTGGCTTCAAGGTCATTTGATTTCCTTTCCTGACATGATATACAAGCATTCAAATAGTTCCCTAATCCAATCCTTCAAGCCTCCAACGTAGACTGATGTGTCTCTCTGGGCAATTTTTTTCTGGGGTTCAACTACTATGAAAGTGGAATAAATGTATAATTTTGGCCTGTGTTTCAGGAAGGCTGACCAGTCAGCTCATGCCCACTTTTGTGCATTTGTGTAATGTGTTAACTGTCATGGGTCACTGGGGAATCAGAATCTGAGAACCAGGGAAGGTAGAGATCAACCATTCTGGACACTCGAACAGTAGCCTAAGGGAAGAGGGACAGGAACATGATGGAGAGAGGTGGTGATGATCTCACAGTCAGTCATGCTTGGAGTTAATGACATTTTATAAGCATATGGTCTTGACCCTGTCTGCCGCTAATGCTGAGTCATTCTTGAAAAAAAAAAGGCATAAGTTTATTCTCACAAAATACATGACACAAAATTTACGTGTGGTGTTCCAAGACAGTTAAATGGCATTCCAAGAAACAACAAAGTCTGAAAACAAAATAAGTTATTAAATTGGCAATTTTGACGCGTGATTCTTGTAGTACTCTTGTCTTACTAGGCTATCTGAAGAATCTGGCACTTGAATACAGCTCAATAATCTTCACTGTCATTTCCCAGGGTTTGAAAGTTCACTGTAGGCTACAGTTCTTTTAAACACTTTATTATTTAAAAACACTTTTTTTTAAATGTTTATTTATTTTTGAGAGAGAGACAGACAGAGACAGAGCATGAGCGGGAGAGGGCAGAGAGAGAGGGAGACACAGAATCTGAAGTGGGCTCCAGGCTCTGAGCTGTCAGCACAGAGCCGATGTGGGGCTTGAACCTGCAAACCACGAGATCATGACCTCAGCTGAAGTTGAATGCCACCCAGGTGCACCTTAACTACCCAGGAGGACATGTGAAGAGAAAAAGTTGTGAACATTGTGTGGAATTCTTTAAATGAAATCAGAATTTGATTTAAACTCTGAATTAGCAAAAGCGTTATTAACTTCCATGGTAAAAACAAAATCAGAGCAAGGAGAAAAGAGATTTTCACCTTACAAAAGGGAATAAACGTATATGAAAGAACATATACTCTCATGTCTAACTTGAAGATACTTTTAGAAACACCGTAAAAATCCAATCAAGAAAAATGCAGAATGAAAGGTGTTTTATGTCTGGGCTATTTTTATATAAAACAAAGGTCAAGATTATCAAGGAATCACTGCTGTGTGTATTTTATTCTGTTTTATTTTTTTAAAGTTTATTTACTTTGAGAGACAGAGAGAAAGGGTAAAGGAACACGAGTGAGGGAGGGGCAGGGAGAGAGAGACAGAGACAGAGAGAGACAGAGAATCCCAAGCAGACTCTGTGCTGTGAGCACAGAGCTTGACGCAGGGCTTGAACTCACAAAACCATGAGATCATGACCTGAGCTGAAATCAAGAGTCGAACACTTAACTGACTAAGTCACCCAGATGTCCCTGCTTTGTGTATTTTAAAGTTTCATTTTAAGAATAATAGTTTAAAGGAGCTTAAAGGATGACATCATCAAGATGTAATATAAGTCATTCCTAGTTCCTAACTTCAGTCCCCTTAATATGAAGACCAACTAGCCACGATGCATACACAGGGCACCACTGTGAAACTGCAGAATCCAGGGATGGAGTCTTAGCACCCCTTGTACAACAGAGACTGAGCCAGACTACATTTGAAATGTAAGACGAATGGTTCACTTTAATCACATCACCCCTGCCCCCCACCCCGGGAGGGCACAGTGCCATACTGGGAGGGCCTCCTTAGCCCTATGGTATCTCTGGGGAAAAAGAGGACCTAAGGTGGACATCAAACTTCCGCAGCATTGTGGGATGCTTCCCAGGAGGCTCACTTGGGTCCTTCCTCACAGGCATCATGAGGAGAATCTGTGAAGCTCAACTGCTGGGGTTACGACAGAGGCGGAAAAGGAGGATGGGCCTTAAAGCATGCAGCATTTACATCGTGGCTGACTTCATTCCTGCTTGCAGCAGCACCTGAGTGCAGAACGCAGCCAGCAGCTCTGTAGATCAGCAGACTCCAGCCAGTGATCCTGTCAGGCCAGGAAGTTTGATTGGCATTTTGGCCTAATTTGTTCTCCAGCCACAGGGCCACACTGACTGTGAAGCACATTTTATGGCCTTGCCTGAACAGAAGAAGAAATTCACAGTTCTGCTCAACTGCGGAGCACAGCATCCAGACCCACTGCTCCAGGGATAGTGGTCACAGCACCCTAAATCTGCAGAAGATACCTTATGGCTCTGCCTTGCAGGGAGCCAAGCCAGCAGCGCTGCCCGACTGTTGAGCATAGCTTCTGACCCCACATAGGCTCCCTGAGGAGCTTTGGAGCCCAGCTTATGGTAACCACCCAGTCGCCAAGCCGTCTACAACCCTACTCGGTATTAGAGTGGAGAGGGGCACCTGGGTGGCTCAGTTGGTTAAACATCTGCCTTTGGCTCAGGTCATGATCTCGTGGTTCATGGGTTCGAGTTCCGTATCAGGCGCTGTGCTGACAGTCAGAGCCTGGAACCTGCTTCAGATCCTGTGTCTCCCTCTCTGTCTATCCCTTCCCTGCTCATGCTCTGTCTCTCAACAATAAATAAATGTTAAAAAAAATTTTTTTTAAAGTATTAGCGCAGAGGACCTGGTCTTAATCAACGGCTAAACAGTCTGTGTCCTCCCCCAAGCAAGGAGCCCACCCAATGACCTTGCTCAATCACAGAATATATCTGGTAGCCCCACCTGACCCAAGAAGCAAGGACAATGACCCTACTCAGTTGTAGAGAATGGTCACCAGCCTCACCCAACTGTGGAGTACAGCTAGAGGCCCTGCCTGACCGCAGAGCCCAGCCAGCCAGCTCTCCCAGCAGTAGAGCACAGCCAGTGGCCTATTGAACTGTGAGGCACAGCCTGCCTCCCTGACCAACTGTGAAACACAGTCTGCTACCCTAATTGCAGAACACTGACTGAGGTCCCATCTGACCATGAAGTCCAGCCTGCAGCCCTGCCTAAAAGCAAGTTCCAGGAAGCTATAACATCCAGGTCGGGGAGGACAGCCTGAAGTGTATTACCTAAACATGAAGGATTGCAGAGTGTAGCCCAAAACCCTATCCCATTGCAAAATCTCACTGGTGGCACTGTCCTGTGTGGCCTACCACACTACCCAACCAGAGGCGACTGCAGAGCCCAGAGAATGGCACCATCTAAACATGGAAAACAACCAGAAGTCTTGCTCAACCAGGTAGTATACATAGGAGCACTAGTTGAACACAGAGTCCAGCCAGAAGGCCAACTCAACTAGTGACAAACTCTATCCCACTAAGGGCAGGGTCAGTGGCTTCACCCAGCTAGAAACCACAGGTGGCAAACTCTTATTTGCTCACAGGTGCTACTAGCTGATCCAGTACCCTAAGCTGAGCTGGTTGGTGAAGGCCTTTCCAGGATGAAACCAAATCTACAACATCTGGATGAGGAGATTGCTTACTCATATGCAGATGCCAACACATAGATATGAGGATCACAAAGAATCAAGTAAATATGACACCACCAATGAGGACTAATAAAGCTCCCCTAACTGTCCCTAAAAAGTGGAGATCATTGAAATGCCTATCAAAAACTTTAGAGTAATCCTCTTAAAGAAATTCAGTGAACTACAAGAATACAGAAATAGACAACTAAATGAAATTAAGGAAAGGTGCTGGGAGCCACACCGGCCTCTCTGGATGGCAGTCACAGTGAGGAAATGGCAGTGTTTGCACAGTTCCTGCCATGAGAAACGAAAACTGGTATCTCTGCTACTATTGGCTCATGTTGGAAATAAGCCTGCTGGTATTGACCAGGCCTCACAGTATTCCATGTCAGACCCATATTCTGAACACAGATACCTCATAAGGAAAAGCATATTCCTGCCTTTACAAAAGAGATTTTAGATAAAAGCTATAAGGATAATTATCAAAAGGCTCTTCCTATGGGCCTTGCAGATCCAAGACTTAGATAATAAAGGGGGTTAAGAACACAAGAGTTACAATTGAGCCTGGCGCCATGACAAAAGAGCCTAATTTAGAGTTAAGAAACAGATAAGGGCAGAACTTAAGTCAACTGGTAATATATGGCAGTCCCTTCTCCTAGGCCTACTTTCTGTAACTGCCCTTACTGGCAGCTGGGATGAGGATAGATAAGAGTAGCCAACACAGAACTCAAAAGCAAAAGGCTAACACATCTAGGGACCCCATGGTGGTTTCCACAAACAAACCAGTTCAAAAACATTCATCCCCTTGAGAGCCAGACAGAATGACTCCTAGCTTATCTATATAAAACTTAACCTATCTATTGCTATCCTGTTTTTCACTAAGAACATCCTGTTATTTCCTTGGTTGTAAATTCACTCAACCTCACTATGACTGGGATAATTCTGCAAGTGTATCAAAAACTTGTTATCGCAAAAGGCTTCCCATTGTAAAAATTCCTTTCTCTGACCTCATGTTGTTGTTGAACCATAAATAAAGACACCAAAACCGACAGGGCAGAAATGCCTGCCTAGTGATCAGAAAGAATCTCGGGGCTCTCTCACTCTCTCGCTGACACCGTCCATCCTTCAGGGACCCCTGGGCCTGCTGGAGCCGGCCTCTGGCAGAAAGGATTCATAAACAAAATGAGAAGTTTAGCAAAGAAATAAAAATCATCAGACAAGCTAGATGGAAATACCAAAGCTAAAGAAACTAATGACTAAACTAAGGAATTCAGCAGAGAGCTTCAACAGCAGAAGGAAGATCCATTTCCAAATGCTATTGGAAATTATCCAGTCAGGGGAGCAAAAGGAAAAAAGAATGAATCAGTGTGAAGAAAATTTATAGAATTTATGGGACATCAGCAAGATTAAATAAAATATGCATTATAAGAGCCCTGGAAGGAGAAGAGAAAGAAAAAGGGGAAGTGAATCTATTTCAACTATTGAAACCTAGGCTTTCTATTGAAATACTCTGAAACCTGGGAAAATAAAGGTACATCCAGTTTCATGAGGCTCAAAACACCTGTAACAGTTTCAATCCTAAAAGGGCTCAACTGAGACACAGTGTTATTAAATTGCCAAAAGTCCGATAAAAAGAGGAAAATTTGAAAGCAGTCATAGGGAAAAAACTCCTCACATACATGGGCATACCCAATAGACCATGAGAAGATTTGTCAGCACAAACTTCTCAGACCAATGTGGGTGAGATGATTTATTCCAAATATTGAAAGAAAAGAAATCTTATCAACCAAGAATGCTGTACCCAGCAGCATTATCTTTCAGAAATGAAAGAGAGAAAAATACTTTCCCAGACAAATAAAAATGAGGGAGTTTATCACCATTAGACTTGCCATATAAGAAATACTGAACAGAGTTCTGCTAGTTAAGTTGAAGTGATGCTAATTAACATTGGAAAAACATAAATGTATAAAACTCATCAGTAAAGGTAAATATAGTTAAATCAGATTCTCTAACATGATAATGGTGGTATGTAAATCACAACTCTAGTTTAAAAGTTAAAGAAAAAGAAACATACTAAAAATAACTAAAACTGCAATAATTCATTGTATACCCAGTATATAAAGATGTAAACTGTAACATTAATATCCTAAAATGTGATGGGAGGGAAAGAAGTAAAAGTATATAGTTTCTAGATGCTATAGAAGTTAAGTTGTTATCAGGTTGAAATGGGATGTTATAACTATAAGATATTTAATGTAAGCCTCATGGTAACCACAAAAGAAAAATCTGTAGTAGATACACAAAGGATTAGGACAAAAGACTAGAGTCAAAGCATAACAACACAAAAAACCATCACATCACAAAGGAAGAGAGAAAGAAAAGAAGGAAGTAATAAAGGATCTACGAAGCAGTGAGAAGACAATGAACACAATGGCAATCATAAGTTTTTACCCATCAGGAACTATTTTAGATATAAACATAAATCTCCAATCAAAAGACAGTGAATGGGTGAATGGAGGAAAAAACAAGATCTAATGATATGCTGCCTACAAGCAACTCACTTTAGCTTTAAGGATGCACACAGGCTCATCGTAAGAAGGTGGAGAAAAATATTTTACATCAATGGTAACTAAAAGAAAGCAGGGGTAGTAAATAGTTGCATCAGACAAAATAGTCTTTAGATTTAAATGGTCACAAGTGACAAAGAAGATCATTATATAATGCAAAAGGGGTCAATTCTTCAAGAAGATACAATAATTATAAATATTTATGTTCCTAATATGGAAGCACCTAAATATATAAAACAAATGCTAACATAGCTAAAAGGAGAAATAAACATCAATACAATAGTCAGTGACCTTAATAATATACTCTCAACAGGAATAGATCATCTGAACAGAGAATCAATAAGAAAACAGTGGGTTTGAATGCTGCTATAGACCAAATAGACCTAACAGACATTTACAGAACATTCCATCCAACAGCAGCAGAATACACATTCTTCCAAGGAGAGATGGAACATCTTCTAGGATAGATCATATGTTAGGCCAAAAAGAAAAAAAAAAGACTTAATAAATTCAATAAGATAGAAATTATATCAAATATATTTTCTGACCACATGGTTTGAAAATAGAATTCAGTCACAGGGAGAAAGCTGGAAAATGCCCACATAGATGGAAATTAACATACCTTTGAATAATCAATGGATCAAAGAAGAAATCAGAAGAAGAACAAAAGTGAACATGTAAATATACCAAAATGTATGAGATAAGGCAAAAGCCATTCTAAGAGGAAAGTATGGCTATATACATATACCTAAAGAAAAGTTTTAAGTAAACAAGCTGACATTACACTTCAAGGAGCTAGAAGACAAAAATAATCGAAGCACAATGTTAGCAGAAGGAAGGACATAAAGATCACAGAGAAATAAAGGAAATAGTAGGAAAACAATAGAAAATATTAACAAAACCAAGGGTGGCTCTTTGAAAAGATAAACAAGATAAACAAACATTTAGCTAGACCACCCAGGGAAAAGAGAGAGAGGACTCAAATATATGTAATTATAAATGAAAGAGGAGACATCACAGTTGATACCACATAAATATAAGGGATCATAAGAAACTAATATTAAAAAGTTTTCACCACAAATTGGACAGCCTAGAAGAAATGGATACATTTCTAGAAGGATACAATGTACCTAGACTACATCATGAAGAAATAGAAAATCTGAACAGACTAATAGTGAGTAAGAAGATTAAGTCACTACTATGAAACCTCCCAACAAAGAAAATTCCAGGGCCAGACGGCTTCACAGGTATATTTTACCAAACATTTAAAGAAGAATTAATGTCAATCCTTCCAAACTCCTCCAAAGAATTGAAAAAGAGGAAACACTTCCAAACTCATTTTACATGGCCACATTACCCTGATACCAAAGCTAGTCAAAGACACAAGGAAAGAAAACTGCAGACCAATATCTTTGATGAATATCCTTGCAAAAATTCTCAGCAAAATACTAGCAAGTTGAATTCAGCAGCACATTAAAACAATCATACATCATAGGATACAATGAGGGTTCAACATATGCAAATCCACAAATCTGATACATCAAATAATATAAAGGTAAATCTCATATGGTCGTAGATGCAGAAAAAGCATTTGACAAAATTCAGCACCCTTTGATGATAAAAATTCTCAACAAATTGAGTATAGATGGAACATACTTCAACATAGGAAGGGCCCTGTATTATAAGCCCACAGCTAACATCATACTCAACAGCGAGTAGTTGAAAGCTTTCCTTCTAAGATTAAGACTAAGACAAGACTGTCACCACCTTCATTCAACCTATCAGTGAAGTCCTGGCCAGAACAGTCAGACAAGACAAAGAACTAAACAACATCCAAACTGGAAGGAAGAAGTAAAATTGTCTGTTTGCAATTGACACGATCCTTTATATAGAAAACCTAAAGAAAAGATACTCATCAGTGGTCACTCAGAAATGCAAATGAAAACCACAATGAGATAACACTTCACCTCACTAGGATGGTTATTATTTTTTTTTTTTTAGAAAAGCAAATAAATTTTAAAAAGAAAAGAACCACTGCTGGTGAGGAGGTAGAGAAATTAGGACCCTTGTGAATTGCTGGTGGGTGTGTAAAATAATGGAGCTACCATGAAAAACAATTCCTCAAAAAATTAAAAATAGAACAAATATATCATCCAGCAATCTATCCTCTGTCTACATACTTGAAGGAAATGAAATGACTATCTTGAAAAGATATCTGCATCCCCGTGTTCACTGCCTCATTATTTACAATAGCCAAGACATGGAGCAACCTGAGTGTCAATGCATGAACGGATGAAGAAAATGTGATTGATGTGATGTGATGTGATGTGATGTGATGTGATGTGATGTGATGTGATGTGATGTGTGTGATTCAGTCATAAAAAAGAAAATCTTGTCATTTGTAGCAATATGGACAAAACTTCAGGGCATTATGATAACTGAAATACATCAAAGACAGGTAAATACTGTGTGATCCCATATATGGACATTTAAAAAATAAAACTCCTAGAAACAGATTGTAGATTTGTGGTTGCTGGGACAAAGGTGTGTGGGAAAGGGTGGTTGAAGTACAATGTTCCTGTTACATGACCAATAAGTCCTGGGAGTCTAATAGATAGTATGGTGACTTTATTTACCAATAGTGTATTGTTTACTTGGAAGTTGCTAAGAGAATAAATTTAAAAATTTTTCGCCATGCATACAAAAATATAACTGAGATACAACCTTATTGTAGTAATCATTTCACAAAATACATGCATATCAAATCATTTTCTGGTATATATTAAACTCAATGTTGTATGTCAATTATATCTAAATAAAGTTGGAAAAAACAATAAATTTAAACTTTAAATATTTCTGGCACTATGTTTCAATTTCTAAATAATTGTTTAAATTGATATTGCCTTAATTTAAGGTTTTCTGTTCTCAGATGTCTATATGGTAGAGATCATTTTATATGTTATTGAGTTAGATAACCTTATCATAACATACTGCTTTATAATAATAATAATAATAATAACCATGTATTTATTATTATAATTTCTTAACACAGAAAATCTATGAAAGTTTTAGTATAATCCTATCATAGAAAAATGATTTACCATTATGTTCACTTATTATTATTTAAAAACACAAATAACATATTATGAAAAATATAGAATAATTTAAGATTGTTGTGAAAATTACCATGAATTCTTATTTCTAGCTCCTTAATCCCAGAGATTAATATCACTTTAGGACTTGGAAACATTAGAGACTGGTATGTTTTTCCGATAATAATATATTTTTTATTCACAGAATGGCCTGGATTTAGAAATTTTTACCTATTTTATTTTTGGTAGTTTTTGCACAATAGAATATTCTGGAACCAATGAACTAAACACATATTACCCCCCCCCCAATACACACACATCCCCACACACTTCCCGAAGATGAAAGGACATGAACTGTGAAAAACTGAGTTCTGAATTCCCATTTCTCAATTAAGCTGGTGATGAAAATTTAACTTTCACAAGTATCTGCTGATATATCCCACCCACTGTGGGCAAGGCCATTGACAATAAGACCATATAGAAACCACAGATAGCAGTAATTGCTTCAAAATTTAATATAAGTGAATATTATCCTGCCTTAAAATGGAATGGAACTTGGATACATTCAACAACATGGACCAACCCTAAAAGTATATTATCTAAGTGATATAAGCCATACACAAAAGACAAACATTGTGTGATTCTAGTCATATGAGGTACCGAGTCTTAAGGACAAAGAGTAGAATAGAGGGTATTAGGGGCCCAGAAGAGGGAAAATGGTAGTTATTGTTTAATGGGCACAGAATTTTTGTTTGGAATGATGAAAAAGTATTGGATAGTAGTTATGATTGCAGAATATTGTGAATTACTTAATGTAACTAAATCGATGGTTAAAAATGGTTAAAATGGTAAATCCTATGTTATGCACATTATGCCACAATAAAAGTAACCTCCCATATTAATATTAGTTTACAAATGCTGGGCCAAAATATGATTTAACACATATAGCTACAGGAGGTACACTTACGTGTCACTTTGTGATGCATGAGTTTTCATCTAGATCACATGATGTAAATTAAGTTTGCTGTTGGGGCGTTTGGGTGGCTTAGTTGGCTGGGCGTCCAACTTGGGCTCAAATCATGATCTCATGGTTTGTGGGTTCAGGCCCTGCATGGAGCTCTGTGCTGAGAGCTCAGAGCCTGGAGCCTGCTTTGGATTCTGTGTCTCCCTCTCTCTCTGCCCCTCCCCTGTTTGTGCTCTGTCTGTCCATCACTCTCTCTCTTAAAAATAAATAAACAACAGGGGCACCTGGGTGGCTCAGTCGGTTGAGCATCCGACTTCGGCTCAGGTCATGATCTCAGGGTTCTTGGGTTCGAGCCCCACATCAGGCTCTGTGCTGACAACTAGCTCAGACCCTGGAGCCTGTCTTCGGATTCTGTGTCTCCCTCTCTCTCTGACTCTCCCCTGTTCATGCTGTCTCTATCTCTCTCTCAAAAATAAATTAAAAAACATTTAAATTAAAAAAATAAACAACAAAAAATTTAAAAAAAACAAAAAAAATTTGTATAGTATAATATATGGTAAAAAAAAGTTTCCTAATAAATTAAGAAACTTATGGAGGAGCTATGTACAGGAAATTTGTTATGGTACATTCATAATTTAAAATTCAAATAAGCTATATAGCATTCTATTCTTTGAAATACAAGCTGTAAGTATACAAATTTATAAATATTCTATACATACACAGAGAACTGAATTACAAAAATTTTTTGAATGGGGAGCCTGGGTGGCTCAGTCGATTGTGTGTCAGACTTCAGTTCAGGTCATGATCTTGAGGTTTGTGATTTCAAGCCCTGCGTCGGGTTCTGTGGTGACAGCTCAGAGCCTGGAGCCTGCTTAGGATTCTGTGTCTCCTTCTCTCTCTGACCCTCCCCTGCTCATGCTCTGTCTCTATCTTTCTCAAAAATAAATAAACATTAAAAAATTTTTTTTTTGAAAGAGTTGATATGGAACACACATCATAATGACAGTATATATTTTCTCTCCCTGTGACACATCACAAATTCAACTTTAGGTATATTTGAGCCTAAATTGAATAATTTGGTAAATCATTCTAATTGTCCTTTAGTTGTATTGATTTTTTTGTAACCAATTTTTCTAATATTTTATGTTGTTAAAAAACAATTAGAAGGATTTAATCACAGCATTAGAGTGGAATTTCAACTTTTGAAGCTGTGAAGGGAACTGCAATTTTTGAAGACAAAACATGAAAGCAGGTAGTAATTGCAATTTATTTCTACAAAGGAAACAATTGAACACATTAAATGATGAGAATGTAAATGTTGTACATGATTTGTTTTTAAAGTCCTATAATTGTATTTTGGAATATCTCATCTGGTGGGAAGAATTTTGATGGAGCTTCTAGTTTGTATAAATTTATATTCTGTATCACAATTAAATTGAGAAATTGAGAGGACCAATGCTTTTGGAGAATCCAAGTTTGGTGAAACTTTCAAATGAATAATAAAAAGAGTCAACTTATTGACTCCTTTCAACTATTTGTTGAACTTATTACCTCAAATGGAGGCAAAAGCTATTTGAGATTAAATATTTCCACACTTGAATATGAAAAAATAAAATTCATACCATCCTACATTTAGCAGAATTTGCTCTAAACAGACCATATCCCTTAGTGCTTATAGGCAGAATGTTTTCTCAAATATTATGTTCTACATAGAACAGCCAATTAGAGGTATCAAGAATTGCAAATTTATTGGCCAAAAAATGTAATTTTGAGGACGCTTCTAGGAGATACTATGAAAAAAGCATTTTACTTTGCTTTAAATACGCAAATATATATTATTTGGCTTTTTTAGAAATAATTTTATTTTTATAACTATTTTTGTACAGAACTATTTTCTAGGTCTACCAGTATAAATGAAACCCATTTTAGTGAATATTTCATAACTCATATGAGTTATTTTGATGCCTTTTTTCATTCACAAAGCTATCCCAATTTGAATAAAAATTAATTTGGACAAAATGGTTAGGCAAGAAATATTATAATTGCTATTTTAGATAAACGGAAATGGAGTCTGGAGAGGTTAAGTAACCTCAAATTCACACAGCCAACAAGTGCCAAAGTGATAGTAAAAAAAAAATTTTTAAGTGTAATAACAACTATTACCTCTATTGGGCATCTCCCATGGGCTGAGGACCATATTTGGTACATGATATGGACGATTTATTTCTCAAAAGAAGCCATAAAGTAGCTTATAATTACTGTTATTCTTGTTTTATGGGCAAGGAAATTGAGGCTTACTGAAGTAAGATAATGTGCCCGCGATCAACAGCTGGTAAGTGAAAAAATTGGATTTCATGCTTCTATTTGAACACATGTTCATATCTCTTTTTTTTCTTCCCCAGCTTTATTGAGATATATTAACATATAACATTATGGAATTAAGTTGTACAATGTGATATGATACATGTATATAATGCAAAGTGTTTACCACAATAAAGTTAGTTAGCACATACCTCACATAATTACCATCTTGTTGTTATTCACACCCATTCTTTTGTCGTTGCTGTTACTTAACATACAAGGCAATATTGGTTTCAGGACTGGAATTCAGGGATTCATCACTTACGTGTAACACCCAGTGTTCCACACAAGTGCCCTTCTTGGTACCCATCATCTGTGTAGCCCAGCTCTCACCCACCTCCCTCCATCAACCCTAAGTTTGTTCTCTATCATTAAGAGTCTCTTGCAGTTTGTTTCCCTCTCTTCTCTTCTATTCCCCCGTCCCCAACTATATGGTCAACTAATCTTCGAGAAAGCAGAAAAGAGTATCAGTGGAAAAAAGTCTCTTCAACAAATGGCGTTGGACAGCAACATGCAGAAGAATGATACTGTACCACACCCATTCTTAATGTAAGTTTTAAAAGATTCTTAAGAAAACATGAGATACACAGAAAAAGAATAGTGATAATAAATGATAAACAAACAAACAAAATCATTACCTTGAAAGTCAAGAAACTAAGGTTAGCTCATCAAAAAGGACAAAAGGTGGTCAACATGGTAGATCTTCCGCTTCCTTATCTGCTGTTTCACTTTCTGTGTCTACAGTTATTCACAGTCAGCATCAACAATGGGGTCCAGAAGCAGATGATCCTCCCCTTGAGTGGTCAGAAGATCAGTAGTCACCTAACACTATGTCACGATGCCTATGTCATTCACCTCACTTCATCTCATCTCATAGGCATTTTATCACCTCACATCACCACAAGAAAAAGGGTGCGTATAGTATAAAATTATTTTGAGGGAGAGACCACCATCATATAACTTTTATTTACAGAATATTGTTATAATCATTGTATTTTACTATCATCTCTTGCTCTGCTAATTAGGCACAGTAAGCTTAATTGATAAATTAAACTCTATTATAGGTATGTCTGTATAGGGAAAACCAGTGTACATTGGGTTTGATACATCTGCAGTTTCAGGCATCCACTGGGGGTCTTGGATATATCCCGTGGATAAGGCGAGATACTGTATTGCCAGCGTGTAAAGAAAATAGTCTTAAGTAGATAAACCCGAGTTAACATTTCAGCTCTACAACCTACCAGCTGAGTAATTTTGAAAGCATTTTCATGATGCATGAGCTTCAGTCTTTTTATAAACAAAATAGCAAAAATAATGTCTACCTTAAAGAGTGGTTTGAAAATAAAATAAAATAAAATAGGGTTTAGAGAATAAAATAAGGAAGCACTTTAAAAACTCTACTATAGTGTTTCGACCATTGTAAGTATTCAGTAAATGTTATCTATTACTATTATTGTTCATACTAACAATAAGGTAAAGCAGTAATTCTTTGAGAAACAACTCCATGTGAACCTAATGCACAATGCTAATGTGCAGAACCTGCTTGCATCACTGTATGAAGAGGACTTAGCTGCCTGTATGGTTACACTTGGAAAATAACTATCAAAATAAATATGTGGGTTACCTGATGAGTGGATAGATATGTAGGAGACAGTGTTTTAATAGATAGGCCAAACCAGCCACAATGTTTATCATATTTCTCTCCTGAAAATTTGGGGGATTCCTCCTATAGCACATTATCCTATTTTAATGAGTGAGTGGAACCAGGGAATCAAGATGGTATAGTTTGTCCCTAGATAGAATAATTTTAAATGTTTTCATTCTGATGTTAAAGTTATTTAGCATTGTCCATGGTGGGAGGGGGTGTGTGGGGGTGAATTTGAAAATGTGATTTTTAAAAAAAATTTTTTTAATGTTTTTATTTATTTCTGAGAGAGAGACAGACAGCGTGAGCAGGGAGAGTCAAAGAGAGGGAGACACAGAATCCAAAGACAGGCTCCAGGCTCTAAACTAGCTTTCAGCACAGAGCCCAACGTGGGGCTCAAATCCACAAACCGTAAGATCATGACCTGAGCCGAAGTTGGACGCTTAACTGACTGAGCCACCCAGGCGCTCCTGAAAATGTGATCTTATCACTGGCATCAAAGTTAATGTTTCTGGTGATTGTCTTTCAAGGGAATAAATGGCAAAGTTGTACTTCTGCCCTATTTCTCTAAAGGTTTAAACTTTATTTTTTTAATATTAAAAAAATATTTTTTGTTTATTTTTGGAGAGAGAGAGAGAGAGACAGACAGACAGAGCATGAGCGGGGGAGGGGTAGAGAGAGAGACAGACACACAGAATCTGAAGCAGGCTCCAGCTCTGAACCATCAGCACAGAGCCTAACATGGGGCTTGAACTCATGACTGTGAGATCATGACCTGAGCTGAAGTCGGATACTTAAGTGACTAAGCCACCCAGGTGCCCATAAAATTTATTTTTGAAGCAATATAATACAGTGCAAGGAACACTAGGCATAAGAATCTGAAGATATGATGTCTAACTAGAAATGTGCATTTTATTCATCTCTTAGGTTTCTAAGCCTCACCTGCATTATCGGCTAACAGAAATGATGTTTGGGAGTTCAAATGCAATAATACAAAATGGAGACTCTCTGTAAACTAGAGAAAGTAGTGAGGTAGTTATGCCATGTCACACACCTTGTGTAAATTTGGATATTATGTGAGATACAAATACTAAATGTTTTATATTTCTAATACATGACCACCATTATGGTAGAATCATTACAAAGATGAAATGGCTTAATCTAAGTAGCTAATAATGAAATTTTAGTCATTTGGTTCAGGAACTCACGTATATTGAACCAGACAATATCTTATAATGGTAAGTAAACAGAAAATGTCCCTGCTTTATGGTGTTTACCATCTACTAGAAAAATTGGACATAAACAAACACATAATTATATAATTAAACATTGTGATAACTTCTGTGAAGTAAATTAATTGGTTTCCAAGAGACAGAAAACAGCTGGGGAGCAGGAGCTAAGTTGGATTGGGAGTTGATGTGTGTAATATTTGAACTGAATCTCAATAGATGAATTGATTTTAGCCAAGTGAAGTCTGTTAATGGATGGGCAAGGAGAAGTGAAGGAGCTGTCTGAATGGCGGAAATAACATATGCAAAATCCAAGGCAGGTAAAAGGTTTGGTGTTCTCCAGGAGCCTTTCCAAAATTGGTTTAGTGAGGTTGCCAGGCGAAGACATGGGATGGTGTTTTAAGATCTGGACAGAGGCCAAATCCTGCAGATCTTTGAGGGCCATGTTAAAGAGATTGGATTTTATTCTAACTGAAATGGAAATCCCATTGAAAGGGATAGAGGAGGGGAACGTGTTCATATTGGACAAGTTGTTTTGCAATGACCTTGAGGCATTTAAATGGTTGAGTCAAATAATTGGGTATAAGTCTGTCATTCTGGAGGTTTAGGATTGGCATATCAACTTGGACATCATTAACACAGACAGTATTTTAAAATCCTGAGAATAAATTAGACCGCTTAGATAGAAAGTCTAAGAAAAGAACCCAAGGAACTTTGACATTGAGATGTTGAAAAAAAGAGCAACTAACAAAGGAGATTGAGCATTGCCAAAGACCCAGGGGGAACTGTGACATCACGGAGTCGACCAAACGCATGTTTTTGGGAAATAGTGGCCACCTGGGTTAGATCTTAAAAATCAGTTATGGAGGTCAGTGTAAACTTTAGCAAGAGTGCGTTAGATGGAGTGTTGCAGGCAGATGACAGATTCAAGTGAATTGAAAGGTAACAGAAGGTGCAGAAGTAAAGCCAATGTAAGAAGAAAGTTTTTTAAAAAAGATTTGGATACAGACAGAAAGAGGAATCTAGAGCAGTAATTGTGGGGAGATGAGATGCTTAAAAATTTTTTTAAAGATCAGAAATAATAGAAGACATTTATGTGTTGATAGAAATAATACAATTGAGAGGAGAAGTTTAAGACGAAGGGGAAAGAACAACCAAAGAAGTAAATTCCTTGAGAAGGCAAGAAAGCCTAGGATTCAGAATAGAAGCAGATGACTCTTTGTTGTCAGAAGAGGTTAATAATCATAAAAATGTGGGGATACATATTTACTCAGCTGTGTGAATCTCTTCATTGATGCGCAGCTTCAGGGATACAGGCTAGAGGCAGGTAATTAACTCCCATGTAGAGTTTTGCCAGAGCAGATTCAAGAGACCGAGAGGGACAAACAATGGCAATTTATGAGAGTTCTTATAGCTGGTTGAACTTGGGACTTTTGTTAATAGACTGATACAGACTTTGTATTTGTAGCAGTAAGTAGCCCGTGGCCTAACTACTTTTGAGATGTGCTCTGTGATGTATATTCAGTTTGAAGGCTAATACCTGCTTCTTTACTGCCACTTCTGAAAAACGTCTAGGTATGAACATTTTAGTAGTTAAAATATAATGCCAATTTTTCTCCTTGCCATTCCTCTCTTCAGCAAAATAAGTACTTTAAGTTGTAAGAATATGTGTTTTTATGGATCTCTATAAACATTATTTTCGCTTTGAATTCTAAATGTGGGTCTTATAAACATCTTTTAAAAATTTTATTCTGAGAGGCACCTGGGTGGCTCAGTTGGTTAAGTGTCCAAATCTTGATTTCAGCTCAGGTTTTGATCTCACAGGGTTCATGGGATTGAACCTGTTGGCTCCATGCTGTCAACGTGGGACCTGCTTGGGATTCTTTCTCTCTTTCTCTGCTCCTCCCCCATGTGTGCACACGGCACTCTCTCTCTCTTCTCTCTCTCTCTCTCTCTCTCTCTCAGAAATGAATAGACTTAAAAAAATTATTCTGAGTTGGTCTTCATGTAGAAATTTAACTTACTACTGAGACTGAGGGCATGGTGGCTATTAAGAACAACCACAGGCTCAGAGAAGTGGGCAATAACTTTGGGAAAACCACTTTCACTTAGAACACATTTCTGGGGGTGCCTGGGTGGCTCAGTCGGTTAAGCATCCCACTTCAGCTCAGGTCATGATCTCACCGTTCATGGGTTTGAGCCCCACATTGGACTCTGTGCTGACAGCCAGCTCAGAGCCTGGAGCCTGTTTCAGATTCTGTATCTCCCTCTCTCTCTGACCCTCCCCTGCTCACACTGTCTCTCTCACTCTCTCTCAGAAATAAATAAAAACATTAAAAAAAAAGAACACATTTCTGAAAGGGTTGTTTCCAGAAACTCTCGTCACTGGATATCACAAATGCTTACTCTGCCTACTAGAGGAAAGATGTTATAAATTAGCTTTCAGAAATTTAAAAATATGAGTCTAAATATGGATATCAGAGTGCACACATAAAAGAATGGATTTTTAATATTTTTGGATATTTCCCTGCTCACAATCTATTCGTCCTTAAGAAGTACATTCGATAGACTTTTTTAAAGATGCACTGTCTAATTCCTCTCCTACACACACGTTCCTCCTGCTAGGCTTCCTCCATTCTGTCTATGAAAATCCATCCAGAAGATACCCTCTCCCACTTAGCCTGACTGACCTCTATCTCAGCCACCATCACCTCTGTGTCCTCTGCAGTAACAGCAGGCAGTGGAGGCCTTGAGGATGTATGTAAAACAGAGCGGGCCTCCTCATGTAACTAGCATTTCCCAGCGTCTGTTATTTAATGGTGTGATTGGGTGTTTTACCCTCCTGCCTATTACAATGAAAATTTTAAACAGAGAGGTAATTTTCTGTGGTTGTTCTAAGTAAGATTAAGATAATTCTTTTCCATGAATAAATAATCATACATTCATTAAAAAATAAGGATGTTATCAGTGGAAATCAGCAAGCACTTTAATATTTATTTATACACATACATATGTTTCTATTTTAACTTCCCCCAGCCTTCCCCTCACCTACTGGTGGCTTAGTTCACTTTTGGAAAATGGATAAGAGCTGTTCACCGATTCTAGGAGAGGTGCTTGGTAATTATTGAATACATGAGTAACACTGTGTGATGTACCCACAAGTTGTCTTATGTGATTCTCACAGTAATCCCTGAGAAATGGTGTGTTATCATCAGATGAGGATAGGAAGAGTTTAGGGGCTTGAGTCACTAGCCTCAGGTGACAGAGCTACTAAGTAGTAAAGGGAGTGAAGCCCAGGACTCCACATTTGGATTTCTGTGTTCTCTCTATTATCTGCTCTGCCCTTCTGAATGCTGCCCTGTAGCAGCCAGCGCGAGTCACGTGACTGGGTTTGGCTGCAGCAGGAAGTCAGTAGGTGAGAGTTGTGACCTGGGCCTGTGCTTTCTTTGGAAAATACTTTTGGAAGAACTAGTCCGCCACACAACTAACAAGCCCATGATTTAAACCTGTTGGGATAGCCTTGCTTTGTCTGTCCTCATTTTACAGGATCTTACAAGATTTTAGGAACATAATACCTTTAATAACATACGATGAAGAAAGCGTGTTACGATGAAAGGGAATTATAACGTAGCAGTTTAGCCCTAAGTTAGTGGCCCTCAACTGTAAATGTTACACCATTTATATGTTGGGTTTTTTCACCAGAGGAAAAGTATTTGTGCTTGTCATATAAACATGTGTGATGTACATAGTTAGTAAAACTGATAGTATTAATAAAAATCTTAATAGGCTTCATGATTAGAATAAAATGATATTTTGATCCAAACCCCTAATTAGAACAGTACATTTACCAACTGTTCTCATGGGAAATGGAGCCAGAACTCATCGTTTAAAGTAATACCTAATTAATCCTTTTTTGTAACAGATGTCAACCTTATTTTCAAATCTTTGGTAGACAATGACTTGCCGTATGAATCTCTTAATTGTGTATCTTGGGTTATTTATTGTTTAGCCCTGTAATATATGGTTAAATAAAGAAGATATAGATATTCAGTTTCACTTTAGCTTGAGTCTGTTTAGATACTATAGTGGAGATACGAAAGGTTGAACACAAAAAGCGTATTTGTGATTCCATCAGAATCAATTTTAAATAAAATATCATAGTAACTAGGTCAATCAGAGTGTAGTGGAGAAGCCCTGGACTGGGAGGCCAGCACCCTATTGTGACCCTGCCGTGTATCATTGCACAATCTCAAGCACCGTATCCCACCTCTGGGACTGAATTCAGATACCACATCTGCATGATGGGGCCCTGGACTGTGTGACTTTTAGGGTCCCTTCCAGAGCAGAGATTCATTACCTTTCAAAAATGATTCTGTTTTCATCATTCACATTCCATTTTCATTTACTCTATCCATATGTATACAAATCTATGTATGAGAATATGGACGTGTGTGTGTACACATCCATACACACACTCTAACCCTATCTTTACTTACACTTAGGATTTTGCTCCTTTCCATAGTGTCTTTTTGATGAAGGAAAGGAGCAAGATAATGACAGTTGATAAAGTTACTTATCCTTTTAGATATATATTGTCTATGATAGTTAAAAAGGGAATCACTTACTCAGTGGCAGATTTCAGTGTATCCCTCTGGGAAGCATAATACTACATTTTGAATGCTTTTTTATTGATTGGTCAGGAAAATAATTATGACAGGAACTTAGGACACATAGATTTAATTCCTTACTAAAGAAATGCATATTCATATTCCAGTAACTAATTACTAAAGATGACAAGAGTATAATCTGATGAACAGAATAAATATAGAATAGGATACATCAAAAATGGCCCAGTACATGCTGTTACATTTAAAGACATCAGCCTGTAAAGGAGAATTTAGGTGTCACTATGGTTGAAGATTTGAACTACATGATTTATATTTGGATGAAGTCAATAAAAATTTAACCTGTGAGATTCTGTTGGCTTTGCATTATCTCTGTAACATTTAACAAAAATCTATCAATGCCAAAGGGCTAATAGTGGCTAAGAATTGTTAACATTTATTAAGAGCTCACTCTATACTAGGCTATTTTTTTTATCTCATTTCACTTTCAAAACAATCCAGTGAAGTGGATCCTTTTTAAAATTTATTTTGCAGATGAGAAAACTTAGGTTTACAGGGAATAAGTAACTCGGCCAAGACCATTCAGAAAAAGTGGTGGTAACCTAAGATTCCAATTCAGACCATTTAACTCCAAACCCTTATCAATACACAGTGACAACAAATCCAACCAACTAACCAACAGTAATACAGATCACTCCTGAATGTGTTTACCTTTAGCCTAAGATCTGGGCATGTACATCCATCCTCCTACTAGACTTATCTACCAGAAAGTCTCAGAGATCCCCAATTCCCACCCTCCAGAGTCACTGAACTCTCACCCTGTGCACCAAATGTGCTCAGTCTCTAGTGATTTTCCTCCTTACGCAATGGCTCTGTCATTCGTTTATGGCTCAAGGCTAGGAATCAATGTGGTCTTCCCTCTCTTCACTTGCTACATCCGATTATCTATTACATCAGTTCAATTCTATTCTTCAAATACTTTTTAAATCCAATTGCTTTTCTCTATTGTCATGGCCTCCACCCTGGTCCAAGAGACTCATTTCTTATGTGGACAACTGTAACTTTTTCCAGTACTGGCTGCTCTTCTATCCATTCTCTATACCTTAGCTAGAGCGATGTTTTAAAATCACATATTTGATCATATAACACAGCTGCTTAAAATTTATGTCTTTTCATTACTTTCAGGTAAAGCCTAATCACTTTGACCAGTTCTGCTCTTTGCTTACTTGTTTGCCCCTAACCCCAAATTACCTTATTCCGTTACCTCTTTTCATCTTATGTCACAGACATAGTGCCTTTCTTGTAGTGCCCTGCTTTCATCTTTTTTGCTTTAAGACCTTCACACATTCATTTAAGAAGTTAGTAACCAATCACTTCCCAAAATGATTGCCACTGTTCTAAGCACTCAAGTCTGCAAGACAGACCAAGTCCTGCTCTCATGAAATTTTTCTTTTAATGGTTTAAAGGGACAGACCATAAACAAAGAAAATAATGTATTTTCAGATGGTTGTCAGTTCTGTGAAAGAAAACAGGGGGATGGGACAGAGAATAAATGGATGTCTGGGGTAGAGGGTAAGACATCATGTGTTTATAGATGCCTGGAATATTCTCACATTCTTCCCTCACTATCCCATCCCACTTTCTACCTCATGCCTGAGTAACTCGTACTCATATTTCAGGTCTCAACTTGTTCATCACTTAAGTGGAAAGCTTTTCTTGACCTTTCCTCTTTCCAGACCAGAATGGGTGCCTTCCTAGTCTCATGTTCCCAGAGTTCTCTTTTGTAATTTCTCAATTTTGTGATTTCTCTTTTGTAATACTCATCACACTTTAAATTACTTAAAGTTTTTAAATAATTATTTTAAATAATTATTACCTTAAATATGAAATATTTGAAATAAGTACAGTTATGATAAGCATAAATTATGTATTATAATTTATATATGATAAAATAATTACTTTAAATAGCTATTTCAAATGTATTTCCTACACTCAAAATTCCATGAAAAAGAATGACTTTACAAAATCTATACTTACAAAAACTACTCTCTCTAGTTTTAGGGATGGCTTCTCTAAGAAAGTGACAATTAGGCTGAGACCTGGGTGGTAAGAATTAGCTAGATGAAGATCTTATTTGGTTAGCTGAGAAAACATGTCAGGATAGTATAGCGGGAAAGACAGGGATTGAGGTGGGAGGGCTATTTCTAGCTAGGAGTTAGAAAAAGTAGAGTTGAGTTGAGACCTGGCCATCAAGAAGGATGCAGCCACATATATGAGAGGAAGGACAGCAGAATTTCCCAAGAGAATGAGCTTGGCATAGCCTAGGAGAATTAAGGGGATGAGCACGTCTGAGGCATAGTGATCAGGAGAGATTGTGATAGGAGTTGGGGTCTGAGAAGTAGACGGAGGCCAGATCACAGACGGCCTTGTTGGCCACTGGAATTTGAACTTCATTGTAGGTACATTAATAAACCTGGGAGAGTCAAGGCAGGAGGGTGACAGGCTTAATTTATATTTTAAGAAGATTACTCTGGCTGTCTTATAGACAAAGGATTTTAGGAGGCGGGAGGATATGCCATGAAACACCAGTTAAAAGCTCATAAATAACATAAATGATCATCTCTGTAAAGTGAAAGAAAAGTCAAAAACAAATGTCTTGCATTCTGTCATGGTGATTGTTTTCTCTGGGAACAAAAGAGGTAAGATGTAGTGAAAATACTTAGGAGTCAACCAGGTTTGGGTTTAAGCCCCGGCCTAGCTATGTGACTCAAATAAGGAACTCGCATGAGAAAAATCAGTTCCTCAGAGGGTTATTGAGAGGACCAGTGAGGTAAGGCTTGATCCTCTCATAGTGCTGGCACATGAAGAAGCCAATAAACATTCTTCCCTTCTCCTCCTTTAACGGACAAATACTCCATGTGAAGAATAATACATGAAATCACCAGTGACTAATGACTAAACAGCAGTGGTTAGTATTTCGTGAGGGCCTCCTATTCCAGGCACCGTGCTCGGTGCTGAAGGCACAGCAGGAAACAAGACAGACCAAGCTTCCTTTCTCAGAGAGCTTCTAGGACGGTAGGAAAGACAGACATTACATAAATAATTACATAAATATTTACATTTTCAGAGTTGGGGTGAGTCCAGCAAAGGACAAGGTCTTTAAAGTACATGTTAGTAAGAGCTCATGTAATCTGAAATTTTAGGAAAGATTCCTGGAATGGAATTTAGTTAGGGACCTAAAGGTTGAGGGCTAGCCAGGTGGTGATTTATTTTATCTCGTCTTTGCCACGGTGACAGCTTACAGAAAATAACCTTCTTATAATGGTCAGAAGGAGAAACCAAGTTTTGGAAACTGAGATGAGCAATCCAATGCCAGGGGTCTAGAGCAATGAGTTGTGGGGCTGTGTGATCCTCAGTGGGAAGGAAGAAGCATGCAGGTTCCCTGCTCAGCACAGCTAAGGAACATTGTCTGTATCATGGAGGGTGGAGAGAAGCATCGTGCTCAAAACTTCACACTTTTCCTTTCCTGCTTCTGTGTCGTTGTGGACATAAACGGTGAGGAGGAATTAGACTGAGGAAAGTTGGGTGAGTTGACAGTTTAGGAGTTTGGGCAGCTTTTGCAGTCGAGGAGAATGGAACAGATTCAGGAACAAGCAATGAAATGATAATTTTCTCCTTGCTGGTATCCATTAAAAGTAAAAGATCTGTTCAGAACTCATCTACAAATTCACAACTGCCCTAATTATCAAATATCAAAATAAAAACCTTGAGCCAAAATCTAAATTGATTGGTGAATAAAAAGACCTTAAAAGATATGAAAGTATTTTTGATCTATTTGTACATAATGATCTCACAAATAGTTCATTTGAAAACATTATAGAAGTTCAGGGATGATGAGAAAATTCAGAATGTAAGGAGGCTGTGTCTATAAGCTCAATCCTACTTTGTCCACATTTTCAGATTGAAATGGAGGCAGAAAGTGCTTAAAATACAGCCTTTGAACAAATATTTTTTTGTTTTAGGAAAACTATTAGAGGGAAAGTGTAAAGTCGGAGCTCTCATTTGACAAATTGATGGGAGCATATTAAAAAAAAAAAACAGACAAATAAACAATAAACAAAGCAAAAAACAACAGCAAACAAAGAAAAGCCCGAGTCCCACCTGGGAGAAAAATAGTTTTAGTATTCAAACCCTGCTCAGAAGGATCTGTCCCTATTTTTAAAAGCTATGTTCATTTTCCATCTCTGTCCATTGCATTTAGAGAAGGACAGGTTGACAGTGTTCCTTCCTGCGTGTGCTGATGTGGCTGAAAATCCCAGTGGCCAATCAGCAATGTTTGCACACTCCAGATTCCAGTCCACCCTGTCCTCTGAGCAAGGATTCTAAGTGCAGCTTGCCAAGAGCGCTCTGTTGGTGGTCTTGGCCTCAAAGTCAGAGTGATGTCAAACTGAATTGTTTCACCTCTGATCAAGGAACTTTTACTTGTCCTGCAGGCTGTTGTGTCTTCTCTGTGCACAAGGTTATAGACTTTTAAATTGGGTCGTTGGAAACATTTTTCTTGCCTGCTACAGGCCAGCGAAAGCTCCTTCCGTTTCCTCTAGTTATTCTTCTCATCCCTTGGAGGATTCCATCCTTTTCCTGGGAGAGGAAGCCCAACTTTTAAAAAATGAGTCAGGGTGGAACTCCGCCATTTGGAGACAGGGCGTTTGCAAAGGGAGCCAGAATGTCAGAGCACTTTCCTTCATTCCCCCCATACTATCTGGAGAGTGTAAGTCACGGCAAGCCTAGGGCTTGATGGATTTGAAACAGGGGTTAATTTTTCCCATGTACTTTCCAAGGACAGTCTAGGCCTTCTGCTTGTGGATTTGGTGCATACATTATGTTATCCAAAAGTATATAAAAGCATTCTTCAATGGCAATGTTGAGTTTTACTCTGATCTGGTGCTTTCACCAGATCTTAACCCCTGAGAGAAAGCGTCTGCTTCAACTGGAATTCTTTTGGCTTTGTTATGTAAACAAATGTAATATGTAAATGTAAAATGCCTAGCAAACTGCCTGACATAAAATAGATACTGATTAAATGGTAATGTCATTTCATTTCTTCCAGTTTGCTCATCTTCTAAAATAAATAAAATAATAATTTTTCTTTTTCTCTGAAAGATTTCCATAATACCTTCTTCACCTTTCAAATTGTTTTAAATCAATGGACTTAAAATAGCATGCTTAATATGGAAAGCTGTACAGTTCATCAGAGAATAGATTTAGGACTGGAGTTCCTTGTTTACAGTACTTACAGGAATAGAGAAACCAGAATGCGTAAAGAATTTCTCTTTTTTGTTGTTAATCATATTTGTTTGCAATTTCAAGGGAGAAGTTTTTGAATTCATAATTGGATCTTCATACATTTTAGGGTCTTCTTAAAGTGAGGGCTTATGTAAAGCAAATGCTGTCTAATGATTGGAGACCTTATAACGGCTTTATCTAAAGAAACTTCTGTAACAATAGGTTTGTAACTCCTATATCTGAAAAATACATCCATCCTTCTGATTCCCTTGCTTTAGGATGGACTCGTTCCTTCCAAAGGGAGATCTTTTTTACCATCCAGAAAAGCCAAAAGAACTGTTTTGTTTTTTTTTTATTTTTAATGTTTATTTATTTTTGAGAGAGAGAGAAAGAGTGCGCACACAAGTGGGGGAGGAGCAGAGAGAGAGAGGGAGACACAGAATCTGAAGCAGGCTTCAGGCTCTGTCTGAAGCAGGCTTCAGGCTCTGTGCTGTCAGCACAACCCACAAACCAGGAGATCATGACCTGAGCCAAAATCAGATGCTTAACTGACTGAGCCACCCAGCTGCCCCCCAAAACAACTGTTTTAATTAGTGTCCTTTGAGGCACCAATCACAATTAACCTCCTTACTGTAGATTCTTCTAATGACAGTTTATAAGAATAGTAGAATTTACTTCTATTTCCAACTAGGATAGATATTACTGTCTCCCTACAAGTGTTCCCTATTTTTAAAAAAGAAAGAATTTTTAAGAAACCCAAGGAGGAAATTGCTCTTAATATATCAATAATGTGCAGAAGGAAATAAGGAAATAATATGCAGAAGGAAATAAGAAATTTCACATCACCAGGGAACCTGCATGGATAAGAGCATCTAGATCCGATGCCTTCCTATGCTTTCTTCTGATTTACATTCTGTAAAGTCCCAGTACTTCCTTGCATCAGAAACTTTCATTCAGGGGTAAGGAGAGCATAAAAATAAATATTTTAGAGCTTTAAACATCATTGATTATTGAAATTCAATAAACCCATAGAAAATGTGTATATAGAAAGCAGATTTATTTTCATTATGTGAGTACGAAGACTAAAAAAAAAAACAGTTTCTATAACCGTAAGAGCTGAAATAATTTTCTCTACAAAAATTGTGTTCTCAAGTTTCATTGCCTTGTGCTAGTTTTCAGCCTAGAGTGAATTTTTACGGCTGAGTCATAAACCCCTGAAAATCATACCACACTGGTTTATAGTGGAAGGCTGACACCACTTTAATTACAGTTTGGCAAGGGCCAGGGTGAGAAGTCTGGCATTAACGCCACTCATACTCACCTTCAGATGTAGGTGGGCTACGTGATTCAATCGTGAAAATGTGTGTTTCGAAGTCAATGAGTTTGTACATTGAGTTTGTTCTGTTTTATTTCAGTTCTTTGCCCCTACCAAGAAATACTATCTTTAGAGTGATAATGAATAGTTTCATTCCTCAGATTTGGGTCAAAGCAATCTGCCATCTCTGAATTAACCAACCTTCCTAGGCTGTGGTAGCAAATATCAGACTTGGATTTACGAGCTGATTTTGGACTGTTATCACTGGGATCTTTCTTTGGCTAACAGATGAGGAATAAGGAGTTCAGTCTTCTAATTAGCAACCGAGAAATGACTTCAAAAACTCATCCCCTACAAAAGGAAAATCCAAAACTTTTGACCACAACTGTTTCTTTGGTGATGTTGCCTATATTTTGATGAACAAGGAAATGATCAAGCAACTGTTTAAGAGGATCAATGAACCATAAGTGGCCTAAAATAACTGACTCATGAAAGCAACAAAGCTTTCGTAGGCATCTTACGGATCTCAAATATAGAGGCTGGGTTTGGGTTTTTGTTGTTGTTGTTGTTGTTGTTCTTTAATTCACCAGAGGGGCACATTTAGAATATAAACTGCCAAGGGATTACAACCATGTATTATATTGCATTGAGTACATCATGAGCCCTTAAAAAACATGAATCAATTGTAATGACATGTTGAAAAAATGGAGAAAAAGAAGGCAGACATCTTCTTTGTAGTAAGATACCTAGGAAATTTCATCCTAAAATGGCTGAGGGAACAGCCCTAATGAAATAAGCTAAGCTGGGAGAGATCCATCAAGTCAATAACTACATTAGCAATTACATCCTTTTAGTGAAAAAGCAATCCTGGGCCATGTCTCCATAGCTATTGAGGGGATGTCTCCTCAGCCGTGCTGGGAGAGTCCAATACCTTTGGCTGCCTCAGCTCTCCAGGGCTTTCAGTTAAAGCAGTTGATGGATTAAGTTGGCAGCTAACAAGGGCCAGCCACCAGAGTGTATTGGGACTGTGTCTGGAAGCTCATGGAAAATTCTGAGAGAGTTTATATCCAAACAAAGTATATAAATGGATTTGATGGCCCCTAAGAAGTTTCTCTCTCCCTTTCTTTCTTCTTTTCTTCCTCCCTTCCTTCCACCCTTCCTTCCTCCATCACTCCTTTCTTTCTTTTCTTTCTTTGTTTCTTTCTTTCTTTGTTTCTTTTTTCTTTCTTTCTTTCACTAGTCATTCTATTTTCTGTTAATAACTGACAAAGAAAACAACTATATGGTACTCTAGATGACAATAAGCTTGCTGATAAACCATGTTTTCAAGGTGTTCTTTACTCAATCTTAATCTATTAATGCTGTAAGGAATCTTAGAGAAAAACCTTGTCCAGTGACTTGCCCAAGCTATTTCTGTTCTAAATCACAGACTTGCATTTCCTAAAAAAAGAACCTAATATAATGGGTGTGTTGCTCACTATCTGTACTAATTTTATTTTCAACTTACTATTTATTTTTTGCTGTGTGTGTGTGTGTGTGTGTGTTTATATCCCCCACTCCCAATGTGGTCCCAGATTGTCTATCTCCTGGGTTCAAAACTTTCAAAATCTCCTAAGATACAGACAGTGAGTTTAAAGTCAATATAACCAGTTGGAGTTGAAGAACCTTTGTTTACTTGTTTGCCTGGCTGGTGTGAAAACTGAATCAATCAATCTCAGCTAAAAGTGGGTCCAGCTGATCCCTGTACATTTAGTCCTGCTTAGAATTGCTATTTCATTATTTTAACTGTTGAATTCTCAGCCACTTAAATGGACAGCCTTTGTCTTCTGTTGATAACCTGCATGCTGGTTGATTAGCACTGGTTTGATTCTCCTCTGGGCACTTTTCCTTTCATTAAACCTGATAGGTTTTTTTTGGCTTGGAACTTCTAGAAGCACCCTAGGATCGCTTAATGTCCGTCCTTTCCATTTATAAAAGTCACCTCCTGGTTTCCACAGGATAATATAGGTAAAAGTGCTTTGAAAAAGTTAAAAGCATCATACAAATACAAAGTACTGATATTTTCTTATTTGGGAAAGTAACCTTGGTGAAGCAGGCTTGGTACAGCACAGTAGTTCAACTTTTGTTCTAGATCTTTCTTTCTTCCCTCCTTTTCCTTTGAAGCACTTCAAGAGTTTTCCCTTTTGGATCCCTGAAGCCCTGAAGTTGCTTTGCCACTAGCATAAGAAATGAGCAAAGCAATGAATAAATATTTCAGAGCTGGCATTTTGGGAAAAACAACCCACCGATATTTTTCTGCTTTTGGAAATAGATAAATCAACTTTTGGGTATTGGGATGGCTGAGTTGGGGGTTATTGAAAATAAGGGCATAGACAGTGGCAATACCATTGGCCAGGAGACTGTCAGGTAGCGAAAAGGAGAAGTCAGGGGTGGAGTCCTAGAATTCTCAAGACTCAGGTTGATTCCATAGGGTCAGCTGCTTAATGCTCTTCCTTAAGCACATTCATAGGCTTACTTCTTTTGAACTTCAGAGATCCACTCACACATAGAGGTGTTCTGTAGAGGAAAATGGTTATAAGTTATACAAATTAATTTTAGATTTCTGGCTTCTATAGTTCTCTAGTGCTTCTTATCTGCAGCTTCTTCCACAATCAAACGGTGAGAGAGGTGAATAGCTATTATCAGTAATACACCCCAGAGATTCAAAGATTGCTCTAACTGGTTTTAGTAACTCTGGATGAAATTGCTAATGAAAAAGAAAAGTGGGGTGTTCTTTCATCTCCAAGTAGTCGCTGTCTTTCCAAATTTTTTCTTGTGGTTGATGTCAAGTTTCATAGTGTTGTAGTCTGAAAATATGCATGGTATGATCTCGATCATTTTGTACTTGTGGAGGGCTGATTTGTGACCCAGTGTGTGATCTATTCTGGAGAATGTTCCATGTGCACTCGAGAAGAATGTGTATTCTGCTGCTTTAGGATGAAATGTTCTGAATATATATTTTTAAAACTATAGTAGAGAAAAGAGGAAGCAAGCGCAAAACCCTCAGTTAACAATGTTAATACCATGTTGGCTAATGCACAAACAGCTTCAATTCCCTTAATTAGGTTAGGTGACAACATATTTAATCAGCGAGCTAACAAGTGCAGCAGCTGATTGCTCTCACTGCCCTGTGTGTATGTTTTGACTGAAAAAGTAAATAAAATTACTTTAACTGTAATAATAAAGTGGCTTCCTAATTTTATTACCGTAGCAACCTTTTAGAAGTACCATACAGCAGTGAAAATTGATTATTTCCTAAGTACTTGTTTCCCCTTTAGCATGTTTCTATGGTTAACCCTTTGGGGATGTGATGGCTAAACTGGAGTCCTGCAGTCAGAGACAGACTGCATTGCCCCCCAAGTTCTGTGTCTCTTCTGCAAGGCACTGAGATGGTTCTGACTGCATTGCTTGAACTCACATTAGCAGCTATATTCCTGGGTGGTGAAACATGGCCTTTGGCAGACAGAGGGATCTGTTCAAAATTCAGTGTTTTTCCAATTAGTTAAAACACACCTAGAAGCCAGCAGTTGTCTACTTGTTTTTTTTAAGGTGTTTTTGTCAGTGAGATAGGGAATGGGTGTCATTTTTCTCATCTTCTTACTGACCTACATAAGGATTTTCATGTACTTATTTTATATGAACTAGCTTGGGTTTTGCTATGATTTTCCTAGGTTAGCAAAGAAGAACTCTCAGAAGCAGGACTACTCACTCAGGAAATATATCTTCCTATATCCTTGGTCCTTTGCGGGCTATGATATTTTAAGCATATTGCTCTTCAAACTGTTGTACAATTGAAACTGATAAATGTAATTAGAATAGCCAATAGTAACCTGGGCCTATTGCCATCATTACTTACACAACATGAGGGACTCAGTTTGTCTATATTAGATCTTCTTGCCTTTAGCCCTCACCAAAAATACTGAGGTTAAGGTCTTACTGGAAAGACTTTGTTACCCGCTTATAGAAACTCCTGATTCAACACATCAGGAGAAATTTTAGTTAAAAGAAAGAAAAATCCAAACACTAAGATCCAGGGTACTTCTATTTATGTCAGATGGAATGGTGATATTGTACATCATAATCTTCATCGCTAGCTTTATTTGGTATGAATATGCCAACTAACCTAGCTACTTTATCTCATTTAATCCATACAAGCCCTGTGGGATGTAGACATTACAATACCCATTTTTCTGATGAGGAAACAGAGGCATAGGGAAATGTATATGGCAGTGAGATCTGAACCCAGACTTCCACTGTGTGCCTCAATGTGATCTTAACCACAATTCTAACTTCCTTCTCTTCCTGCATTATTAGGGTCACCCCGACTTGTTTTGGGTATCCTGTATGACATAGGAAATACTCCGCGTTCTCTTCTTTATCTTTGAGCCCAGTGGGGCTCATAGTTTTCTCCATAAAACAGTTCAAAGGCCTCTCACTGACTAACTTCTTCTCAGCCTAAGAGATTGCTTCCAGGAGGGTGGGGCAGACTTCCTTGCTTTTCTTTCCAAAATGACACACCTCCTCTCTTTTGACTTTATTTCAAAAAAACCAAGGTACCCATAAGCCTTACAGCCAGGTGGGCATGAGTTTAGTCCCCAACTCTGTCTCTTATTGTCTATGTGACTCTTGAATATGTTACTTAAATTTTGAAACTAAATTTTCTCATTGGTAAAATGGGGATACCGATACTATATACACCTCTTGTGAGCATTAAATGAGCTATTTGTATGCAATTCTAGATATATTTGAAACCCACCAAACAAAAGAACCTTGAACAACCACCAAAACCCTCACAATTAGATGGAGTCAACAATATGTTGCATCATATAGGCTTACTTCTCATGTTTATTATTTATATACCACTTGTGGTATCAATATCTGAAAGGCTGGAAATGTATTTAAATGAGAGGAAGTTAATAATATTTTCATTACTGGTAGCAGAGATATATGTGGGGGTATCCTGACCTCTGAAATTTCTCTATATCTATGGGGCAACTTGAATTGTCTGCATTTCTTTGGTCTCTTGGCTTTGGGTTTCTGCTACCATTGAATTCATTTAGTTGTGGATAATCTCATCACTGCAAATATGTCACAGCTGTTCTCTGGTGGCTCGTAACGACTGGTTGACCATCTGATCCTTCCTGTGCCTGGTATCAGTGACCCAAAGCCATGTGACTAGCCATCATTTCCTGAGGTCTTTGGGTGTGGATTACCTTGCAACACGTATACAAACAATTTAAAATTGAGATTTTGCCATATTGTCAAAAGTCCTTGAGTTCTTTGTAATGGGTAATCCACAGAGAGCTTGGTTTTCATTCTAAGAAGCTTAGCTTCTGAGTTCCTTTCTGCAAACTTCTTGCTTCCTCTCTCCACTTTCCCAATTCTCCTGGAAACACCCAAACTTGTACCCAATTATGCAGAGCAATAACTTACTTCTCATTTCTCCCCTCTACTTTTTGAGGTTTTTTTTTCTCTCCCACAACCAAATGGCTCATCAATGTGTTTTGCTATGTTGCAGAGAGAATTTATGCTGCTCTCTTGGGAGGCAGAAGCTTCTGCAGGGTAGTTAGAGTTTCAACTCACATTCTCCCTCCCTTTACTCTCTGTATGTTCACTCATAAAGGTTTTTATTAAAAATACCTATTGTGTGCCTAGTAATGGTAAGCAAAAGTGGTAAAAAATGTCTGCCTCTGCCATCTGCTTACTTATGTCACCTTTACTATTCTTGTTTATTAATAACTGCTGTGACTTAGGGAAATAGTAACAGAACTGAAAACTGAGATAAAACATATTCTCTCTTCATAATATGGGATTACCAAGATGCTGCTTCTAATTCATTGTCTTCACAATTAGAGAGTGAAAGTACAATATTAGCATTGATATTCTGGGTAGTAGTAAGGTAAAAAATAATAGTATGAGCATCGCAGCATCATCTGAGAAAAGCCAACCTGAGAGTTAAGAGTAAAATAGATAAAGAAATGAGAAATAGAATTTAGATTCTTCTCTTTTTCGCTTCTGGATTCACAATTCTATTTCCCTTGCCACTCAAGGGTATTTTCTTGTCCCCCTGGAATATTCATTTAGAAGATATTAAGAGAAAGTTGGCAGGTGATTACTTATTGCAGAGTTTTGAAAGGAACTGGAATAGTCAACAGTGTTGAAATGCAATGGGACAGGAGTATTAAAACCTCTATCAGGGGAGCACCTGAGTGGCTCAGTTGGTTAAGCGTTTGACTCGATTTCAATCCAGGTCATGATCTCACCGTTTGTGGGTACAAGCCCTGAGTTGGTCTCTGTGGACAGTGCAGAGCCTGCTTGGGATTTTCTCTCTCCCTTTTTCTCTCTCTCAATCTCTCTGTCACCTCCCTCACTGGTGTGTTCTCTCCTTCCCTCTCTCCAAATAAATAAACTTAAAAAAATTTTTAAAGACCCTCTATCAGGTAGCCAATTGATATATTCATCTGTGACTTTAAGATTACCCATTTTGAAATAGTCAGAATTTAGCATTTTAATATGTCACACATGAACTCTCAAAATCCTGCTTTTAATGGTACCAATGATTGAAGTGAAGTTATATCAAGGCATCAAAAAGAGGCTGCGAAAATAAAACTTCAACTGTGATCTGAAAGAATTAATTTAGAGAGTTAACATATGTACCAGGTGCATTCCTACTAAAACACTCTAAAAATAATACAGGATTCTCAGAACAAGGGCCAAAATGGACATTTAGCACCAGGATATTTTGTTTGCTTCCTAATAATTTTTGTAAAAAAACGTTAAGCAGTCTTAGGTGGACATCAATTTTGCTTTCCCGCCCCTGTGGACTAGGCTATTTTATCATCTGCAGGAAATCAGAGAAAAATAATTGTATTGTAAAAATGATTTTGGCTAGCTTCAAAGTTTTTAATTGCTTTATTTCTCCCCTTGAAACACCTGATATTTAATAGGCAGGAGAAAAAAGTACATGGAGAATAAACATTTTTATAAATAAACAATAAGCACCAAAGAATATTATTGACTGCAGTTGAAGCCTTCCTCAAAAATAGATTAATAGAAAAAAATAAGGCTCTCTTCCATAAATTGGCTTAACAGGATGTGCTGTCTTGAGGATCTCTCCAGGATTGTGAAATACTGTCAGTTCAGTGATGAGAGGAAGCTAAGTAAATTGTACGCATAGTGACATTTCTGTGTAATGCAGACATTTCACTCCTCCTTGCTCCGAGTCCAGACGCCGGGCCAAACTAGTCAGGATGGACAAGAGCATGGAAATATTTCTCCAAAGCAACTCTACTGGCATTTTCCTGAAGTTCTAGCACAGAATGGGGCTTTTCCTTGCTAACAGGAAAGTTCCATTTTTCATCCTCCGGAGAGCCATGATTACATCCTGTTTTTAATGCCTCAGAAGGAGCTGGAGCCTTCCTTCAGATTAAAGTCCTCCTCTGAGTGACATCAGGAAAGAATCCATCAGTTATCACCCAGGGATACAGACTTGTCGCCAAGGGAACTGTTTTGGAGGACCAAAGGGAGGAGGGGTATTTATTAGATGGAGGAGCCGGCCCTTTCCAGGATTTTTAATGGATAAGGTGGCAGGCTGAGGTAGTCCCAGGGTGGGGGAGTTGGTCACCCTTTAAAAAAAAGTAATTATGCTACATCATTCACCATTTTGATTAAAGCCAAACCAGGGCATATTACATTTCCCTTGTAAATACTCCTATTTCTTTTATCCTGGTGTGAGTTCGGCTGCACACACACTGCTGTTTCTGTCATCCACAGTCTTGGACCAGCCAGGATGCCAAGCAGGGAAGCTAGTGTAGACAGCAGTAAAGGAGAAATCTTACGTGTTCGTATTTAAAACAAACAAAACAAGCTGAAGTGGCTGGAAGGCATGGAAGAGGCATGCTGCAATTTATTCCTGTCTGGGGCTTAATGTCCTGCAGAAACTGGAAACTCATTTCCCCCTTTCAGCAGGGCATGGCGGGGCCAGTTGTCCATGGAAATTACGGAGGCAGAGGAAGACGATATACTTGGGTCAGCGTGAAACAGTAGCAATGGACAGACCCACTCCAAACAGAATACGTGCCTCCTGATGCCTCTCCCCACCCCACAAAGTGTAACTGACCTCCTCCTTCGGTGAGGAAACAGTTATAGAGGATTGTTTAAGAATACGGACCAGGGGAGCCTGAAATGCTTTCCTTTTGAATCTCGGTTTTATTAATCTGTGACCCTGAGTGACTCAGGTTCCTGTTTATAAAATGGGGATGATAACTGCATTGCATTATATGGTTGCCATAAAGATAAGACGTGTGGTGAGCACAGCATAATGTATGGAATGGTCAGATCACTACGTTGTACACCTGAAACTACAGTAACACCATGTGTCAACGATACTTTAATCAAAAAAAAAAAAAAAAAAAAAGAGATAAGGTATGTGGCATGCTTAGCACAGTGCCTGGCACATAATAAGTGCCCAAGATATGACAGCTATTGATTAACACAGAAATATGGAAGTACAGCTGCTTGATTTTGGAGAAGTAAATGGAATTTACTAATGGATTAATTCAACAAAGCACAACTGCTATATATAGCTGCTGATTCGGCTTGGATGTGCAATTGCAAACAAAAGAGACAGTCTTGCTACCATGGTGCTTAGGGTACAGTGGTGGAGACAGGCATTCAGTCAATAATCACACAAATAGCTCTATACAATTATACTAAGTGACTCAAAGAAAATACAACTAATGCCGTGAGAGAATATAATAGGGACCCTAAACTAGACTCTGCTGTCAGGAAAGATGTCCGTGAGAAGGTAACATTCAAAGCAAAACTTGAAGGATCAGTGGGAGTTAGCCAGATAAAAGAGCTTGGAGCTGGTGGGGTGTGCTTCAAATAGAGAGAACAGTGTGTACCAAAGGGCTGATGCAGTAATGAATTTGGCCTATTTGAGGGAAACAGAATAGGTCAGTGAGAAGAAGGCCAGTAAGAGAGGGGGAGGAGAGAAAATAGGAAGTTGCAGAGGCAAGTAGTAGCCAGGTCATACAGAAACTTCTAGGCTTTTACTGACATTTTGACATTTTTTATAAAAAATGTCATGAAGCAGTTAAAGGAATTTAAGCATAGCAAGCGGCAAAATTAAACTTGTATTTTAAGATCATTCTGGCTACTGTTTGAGAATGGATAGGTCAAGGAAAGAATGGATGTACAGATAGAAGGTAGACCTTCACTGGAGATGTCCCCGTAAAAAACAATGGAGAGGGTGGTGCGACTATAGACACAGGGACATGGATTGGATTAGATATGTGTTTGGAAAGTTGGAGTAAGGAGTTGATGGTGCATTGGGGTGATGGGGGCAAAAGAGAGGTAGGCTCAAGGATGACTCATTGATATCTTGGCCTAAGCAAGTGGATAGATGTGCGTGTCAATTCTTGATGACCTAGTTTATTCACTTAATAACATTGGTGTTGATGAGGTTTGTAGATAGCCATTGGAGATTTGGTGTTTTATTATATAAATAGATTAATGTCTTTTGATACAAGCATCATCAATTTAAATTTGGGAAAGCATAATTAAGTTTTTCTTGACAACATTTTGTAATAAAATGTCAAATATATAGATTTCCATGCAAAAACTCTTTCCTTTCATGTACACCCTGCTGCACTTGTCGTGTTTTTGATGGATTTTACACATAGAGATATATTCTGGTATTTAGAAATGTCTTTGTCTTCTTCCTACTTATCCTCCTTCTCTGCCCCCTTTCTCTCTCACGGCATATATAGCCCTTCATTATGCGCACTTATCTCCAGGATAGCTGTCTTAAGTGAGACAATAGAAGATGGATAAAACTAGACCATGAAATAGACGCCAGCCAGGGGCACCTGGGTGGCTCAGTCAGTTAAGCGTCCATCTTCAGCTCAGGTCATGATCTCGCTGTCCATGAGTTCCAGCCCCGTGTTGGGCTCTGTGCTGACAGCTCAGGGCCTGGAGCCTGCTTCAGATTCTGTGTCTCCTCTCTCTGTCCTTCCCCCACTCGTGCTCTGTCTCTCTCCATTTCTCGAAAATGAATAAATGTTTAAAATAATAATAATAATACTGAAAACAAACAGTTGCCAGCCACTGAAATGTGGTGAAGAGAAGAAGAGGCTTTCTCAATGGCTTGCTGGGTTAGTGGAATGGGAACAGTAAAAGAGATTTCTCAATTCCAGAAGACAGAGAACACTAGGACTTTCAACTCTGCTATAATTTTCTACTCAAGGGTCAGTAAATATGGAGCAAAATTTTTTCTACTGCTTCACTCAAGCTATCCTAATGGTGACTGTCATATTTTGAGGTATTTTGACATCGTCACCTAAGGTAATGGGGAAATATGGAGCTGTATTCTCTTTCGATCTGTTTTTGTTCTATTCGTCTCTTGTGCCTCTGTTATCTTTGGAATACAAATTCAGTTAAAAACAAAATCAGAGCAACCTCTTAATTCATTTCACTTTACAAAGAAAACTTTCCATGTTAGTTTATAAATTAAGGGCTGGAGAAGTAATTTCTGCTTTAAATTATCAATGATAAAATATTATTAATAATGTTCATAAATAATAAGCCAATAAGATGATGGCTTACTGTTAAAAATAAGTATATCACATTCTCAGGGTCATGAAACACAATGAGATAGCTATATTTTACAGTTTAGTGAGGAATACTTATATGGCATTTGCTATGGATTGAATGTGCCCCCCCCCCCAAATCCATATGTTGAAGAACTAATCCCCAATATGATGGTATTTGGAGGTGAGTCTTGGGGAGGGAATTGGGGATAGAGTAGGTCATATGAGTAAGGCCCTCATGATGAGCTTAATGCCTTTATAAAAAGAGAAGGGGGCCCAAATCTCTCTCTTGGCCATGTGAGGATCCTGTAAGAAGGCGGCTGTTTATAAGCCAGGAAGTGGGCTCTCAGCAGAACCCAACATGCTGGCACTCTAATCTTGAGCTTCCTGCCTCCAGAACTGGGAGAAATAAGTGTTTGTTGTTCAAACCACTCAGTCTGTGGTGTTTTGTTACAGCAGCCTGAACAGACTAAGACAGCATGGCTCTAAGACTTTTGTGTATTTGCTTAACTTTTACCCTGAGAAGATTGAGATGATATTAAAACAAGATGTTTCTTAGGTCAGGTGTATACTTTGTACATTGTGGTTGGTTTCAACACTGTTGTTTATCCTTTGTATTATTTTTACGTAGGTATTAACTGCTGGCATTATGTTGGTATGAGGCTGAGAGTGTGTATGTGTGTGTATGTGAAATGTGTATGTGCGTGTCAGTTAGACAGAGACAGAAGGAGAGAGATTGAGATTCTAGGTTCTGGTCTTTCCATTGGATCATTCAAAAAGGAAGTGGGAACAAACATTTATTGAGTCTTTACTCTGTGCCAGGCTTTTCCATATGTTATTTTCCTTGGTCCCATAAGAACTTCCCTTTATACACAAAGAACCTGGGCTCAGAGGGGTTAAATGATTTGTCTACAGTTATACACTTGGTAGAAGTGTGAGTTATAATTTCAGAGTTGGCTCTGGACTTCCGATTCCAAGTCCTTTTCCATATTTCTTGTGGCCTCTGTGAGGATTTTTTACATCTTCACCCAATTCATCAACTATGGAATTAATGAGACAGCCTTCACTCAAGTCTTGTCCGATTCAGCCAAGGAAATAGGAAATGAAACAACCAGACGATACTGCATGTCACAAAACAATGGAGAGTGTAGAAGATAGGCGAAGAAGTGCACTATGGTTAGTGTTAGCTGTGAGGTAACACACACACACACACACACACACACACACACACACGCATGAACGCACCTTGAGAGGAGCACGTTTAGGCTGCCAGAGAAGAGGGAGGGGGACATGATGCAATGCAAATGTGATCCTGAGCACTGCATGGCAGAAGCTGGTAAGAGGTTTCCCCGCTGGGCAGGTGAGACAGACCAGGGATGGAGACCTCAGGCCAAATTGAAGAATGTGGCATTGATCCCATTAACAGCTCCTTTTAGCACAACACTCAGCTCAGCTCCACACTTGAAGTGAGGTCTGGGAGATGCTTGTTCAAGCCCTCAGACAATTTAATAGGATTTTCAAGAAGCAGAAGTAGTTTGCTCAAACTATGCAAAACTTGTATTGGGCTTATAGTGCAAATGAGACTAAATTCTAGTCCTTCTGTTTTCTGGTTTGGCTTGGATGAACAAAAGCTCTGTTTTCTTCAAAGCTGATGATAAATTGAGCCTGTTTTCTGTCACAAAAATTGACAAGATTAAGTGTCCTGTGGTCATCACATTTCTGATTATGGAACGATCATTAACAAGCAAACATCTGGCCATTATTCCTGATGAATCTGTTCCTTGATATCTCTTGACAAGGAGAGTGGGAGGGGTCAGTGAATTCAAGCACAGATGAGTCACATTTCAATGACCCTGGCTATTGACTCTAGTAGTTATTGTTAATGAAGCATTCTGCATAATTGATTATTTGATACTGAATGGTATATCTGTCATATTGTGCCACTGGGCCCTTGCATTGGCGCAGAGGCAGAAATCTACTCAGAACAATGTGTGTTTGGAGTTCGGGTTGGTGACTCGGCACAATGACTACAGAGGACCGCGAGGGCTGGGTGTAAGCATTGATCAGTAACAGGTTCCTGACACCAAACTATGGATAACAATGAAAAGTAAAGGTTTTCCCCAAAACCCAGAAAGCCAGATCTTCAAGGAGGCATGCTCACAGACACCCTCTTCCTGAGCTCGGAGCACAACTCACTGACTGACTACCTGCCATGACAGGTGACACATCAGAGACTTGCTGAGCGAACTGTCAAGAAGGGCATGCGCCAGGGCAGTCTCCTACATGGGGTGTGCTATTTCTGGCCTTCGCTGCATACAGGCAAGCTGCTAAGTTACATCTTTCTGGAGCTTCTTCTGCTACCTCATCAGGCCATGTGTTTACCTTCAGCATTCCGGGAGGATGATTAACAATCAAGCAAGATTCTCCTTGAGCTCAGACAGAAGAGCAACTTCTTCCAGCCCCCGACCCTCCAACTCCAACGATGTGTGTGCCCATTTTGTTCCATGCAAATGCATGGAACCTGCTTCCACTTTGCATGGCCACCTGGCAGCCCTCCTCCCCTGTGCTGCTTCTCTCATCTGGGATTTAGAGCCACCATCATGGGAGCTGGGAGGGGCATCGTCCAGGCAATGGCTCCCATTACAGAACGGGACAATGAGAGCTCTGAGAAGTGACTGGCTAGAGGCCGTGCAGAGTCGGTAGCAGGTCTGGGATGGAGCACAGAGTTCTCTCTACTCCACTCCGTCTCCTCTATTTACAAGAGGGCAATGTATTAGGTCTGCAGCGATAAGATAATGCAGCATATAAGGGCAGAAGCAATTGCTCTTTCTTACTTCACATACAGGAGGCACTGAGAGGTCACCTAATTTGTCCACAGTGACACAGCTGGTGTGACATTTTCTCCTCTCTCATTCCCTCTTCTACTTCTCCTTCTTCCGGTTGTTTTGGCTTTCCTAGAACAGGGATTTTGCTATCTGGCCCATCCAAGGCTTTCCTAGGGCCACTACCCTGGTTCAGGCCCCCAGCGAGCCCAGCAATGTTTGGCCTTTCTCCCTGCCTCCAGCCTCTTTCTTCCTCCGCTTTCCTTTTGCTGGGTTGCTGAAATAGAGGTTTACATCCCTGACCATGGCACCCTGCTGCTCAGAGTTTTCCAGCGTCAAATCACTTCTAACAGAGGAAAACCAAGAAGCTGAGTGTGGTATTCAATTTCATCCATTATCTGTCCCCAACTATTAGGTAATGGAAAGTGAACCGGCCTGGAAAGCTGGGTGGCTGAGGGACCTCTCGGCTCAGCCATTAGCGGCGCAACATGGGAAATGTGCTTAATCTCTCTGCGATTCAGTTTCCTCATGTGCGGGGTGAGAGTTTAGGACTGAAGGAACATGCTCGTATTTTCAGGGTGCTCTAATTCCAGCCTCAGCACTTAACTACTCTCCATCCTGATCCTTGTGCTTGAGTCAACTGTACTTTTTGCTGTTATCTAACTCAACCCATCCTTACAATTTGATTTTATCCTGTTGAAATCCTATCCATCTTTTAAGGTGCAGCCAAAAATCTGCTTAAAGCAGCTTCTCATTGCTCAGAGTAGCTATGCAAACTCCTGACTGTGTTCTCCTACACCTCATTTTTTTTTCTATAACACCTTTTATCACGACTGGGCACCCATCTTCTTTTTTCCTTCTTACTTAAAGATAGAGCTGTGTCTTGTTCATCTTTGTTTCCCCTCTAAAGCCTGGATCAATGCTTTTCACAAAATAGATGTCCAATAAATATTCATTGAATTGAAAAACTGCAGTTTGTGGCAAGAGAAAAATGTGCCTTTTTATCACTGGAAACTGATTGGGCAGTACCTAAATTCAACAAGAAATTACGTAATGAGATTTAGCTATAACTTACCCTGAGTTTTATGCTAATTGGTTCATTTGGGTGTCATTGGGGCATTCAGAACTCAACCAGCCTGTTCATTATTGGATAATTTACCACACGCTTATTAATTGGTGATATCCATCTTATCTATTTCTATCTACTTTCATTCTTGTAGGAGGAGTCTTAGCCTAGGTCTAAGCACATTCCGTAGTGTAAGTAAACACATCTGGACATACCTGGCAGATGGGTGGGAAGGTCCATAACGATTCAATTTGCATAAGAGAACAAGGAAAGTCCTGGAAGAGAATTTATGCTAACAGCACATGAAGTCGGTCATAGCTGGTCAGTAATAAAGACCCAGCAGTCAGGGAGATGTCCTTCTGACAAATCATAATATCGATAGGTAACATTTATTGAGTTCTTACCAAATGTCAGACATGGTACTAAGAGCTTCTTTGTAAGCATTATCTTGCTTAATCTCCATTTTGCCCTTTTAAGGTGGTGACTATTATCCATCTTTCAGAAATGGTGAAACTTAGGAAGATCAAACATGTCTGTTACATGTTTAGTGAGTGGTGGAGACACAACCAAACCCAGGTTGGCCTGACTGTAGAGCAGGGTTTGGTAAACTACAGGCCACATCTGGCTCATGGTCCGTTTTTATGTGACCCTCAAACTAAGAACGTCTGTACATTTTTTGGTTTTGTAGAAAAAAACAAAACAAAAACAAAGAATATGTGACAGCAGCTATATGAAGTTTGCAAAGCTTATTGTAATTACTGTCTGGCCCTTTATAGAGAACCTTTGCTGAGTTCTGGGTCGCAGGACCAAACCAATATATATACTGCCACTCAGTAAGCCAAGGCCTCCTCTAGAATCATCGCGGGGCCAGATGCCCCATGGAACCTACCTTTCAGTAGTAGGAAGAGAAACTGTGGGGAGTAACACTTGCAAAGGTGATTTTCCTAAAGATTCCATAAGATCTTGGGGGCATAAGAGAACCACTTCTGTCCACATGTGACCAAATACAGCACAAGAAAAGGACAGAGGCAGGAAACATGGTGGCTTTTCCCTCCTCAGGATTACCGGGGCTTTGCAGAGCTCCAGCGTGCAGCAGGCCATAGTTCCGTTGTGCAGGGCAGACACGTGTTGGCACTACATCTTTGTGAAGTGAGGCAGCTTGTGACCGCAGACCTGCCTGCGAGAAGATGAACCAGGAGAATAAAAAAGAAGCCATCACATGGCAGCTGACAATAGATGTTTATGAACAAATATTACTTAAAACCTGATTCTATCTAGGAGGAAGGGATGAATAAGTGGAACACGGGGAATTTTTAGGGCAGTGATACTATTCCATGTGATACTATAATAGTGGATATATGATATGCAGTTTTCTGGAACCCATAGCACAATACAGCACAGAGAGTACACCTTAGTGTAAACTATGGGCTTTGGTTAATAACAGCTGTATCAACATTGGCTCCTTGACTGTCACAAATGCAGCAGACCAGAGCGAGGTGTTAATCATAGGACAAACCATACAGCAGGATGGGGTAGGAGGTATATGGAAACTCTGGACTCCCTACCCAATTTTTCTATAAATAAAACTGCTCTAAAAATAAAGTTTATTAATTTAAAAAGCTCACCTAGATTCTATCATTCTAAAGTCAATTTTATTTGTTGGAGGAGATATTTCATAGGGCTATGATCTCATAATAACAGGTGAGGCTGAGTCATGAAATACTGTTTATTCTCGGAAGAGAAGCTCATTAGTGTCCGTCTTTCCCAGAAGACTTGTGTGGCCTAGTGAAAACCATTTATTACTAGTAATTTATTATTTAACCGTACACTTGTCAGTTTGAGTGAAAATTACCATACATTTCTCTTATTGAGAAAAGCGGTTAGTAGTTAATGGAAAAAGACTATGTGCCCATCAAAGAAGTTGTTAGAAAAACTTGAACAAATATATCAACAAGAGCAAATGTTTATTAACTTCTCATCAAGTGGCAAATCGTGGGTACGTTAAAAGAAGTATGAGATGTGCTCTTACCCATAATATGACAAGCAATTAGGTCAAGTGTGTGTGTGTGTGTGTGTGTGTGTGTGTGTGTGTGACTGCACTTTTTATTTACAAACAAACTCCTGAACACTCATTAGGTGCCGGACAGTGTTTAAGCCCCTGAAGAAAAAAAAAAACCTTACTCTTGTGGAGGTTGTGTTTTAATGGTAAAAATCAGACAGTAGGCAGAGAAAAAATAAAATAACTTTAGTTAGTAATAAATGCTATGAAGAAAATAAAATGGGGCAATGTGATAGTGATCTAGAGTGAGAACTGCTTTAGATTTTGCTCAAAGAGCCTCAGAGAGCAGGGGACATCTGAATGAGATCTGCACATAAAACATTATATATCAGTATTACAGGTTCTGTCATGGATGGGGGGGAAGGGAATTTCTCATTTTTGTTTTCTCATTGCTATATCCATAGGGAGAGAATCGAAACCAGAACCCTACGTCCCCTACTTTTTCCTCTCCACGGTGGAGAGGGGTGACTTATCTGATTCCTCATGATCTAAAGGTTAAGAACTTCCTTGGACTAAGGTTTACTTGTGGGAGGAATCACTGTACCTAAAGGCAGGAAATCAATTCTACAAGACCTCTTTCACTACCTGAGCCTGAGAATGGCAAGCTTTGTCAGTTGGCCAGAAGGAACCGCATATCACCAGAAACTTCCCTCTAATTCCCCTCTGCATGTCATCCTGTCTGTTGGCAGTGGCAGATAAGTCAGTCTGGGCCTATCCCGTGAGTCTTGCTGTTTTTGTTTTTCTTTCCTTGTTTTAAGATTTATTTATTTCTGAGAGAGAAAGCACAAGGAGAGAAGGGACAGAGAGAGATCCCAGGGATGTGGAATTGAGCCCTGCATGGGGCTCTGCATTGGGTCTGCTTTAGACTCTCTCTCTGTCTCTCCCTGTCTCTGTCTCTGTCTCTGTCTCTCTCTCTCTCCTTTTGCCCCTCCCTCAGGTGGACACGCAATCTCTTTTTCCCTCTCTCTCTCAAAAAAAACATTGTGATGGGGGCGCCTGGGTGGCTTAGTCGGTTAAGCGTCCGACTTTCGCTTAGGTCATGATCTCACGGTTCGTGGGTTCGAGCCCCGCGTCGGGCTCTGTGCTGACTGCCAGCTCAGAGCCTGGGGCCTGTTTCAGTCTGTGACTCCCTCTCTCTCTGACCCTCCCCTGTTCACGCTGTCTCTCTCTTTCTCTCTCCTAGAAATAAATAAAAAAAAAAAAAAAAACATAAAAAAAAAAAAAAAAAAAAAAAAACATTGTGATGGTTATCCAAGCATTGCCTGACAGTGTTACTCAGCAAATGGTAGTTAGTAATAGGTTATCATGAATAGGTTTACAGTCCCCAGCTCCTGAATATGCTGGCCCCATGTATATTAGAAAGATCTGCACAACTTAACTGGAATAGAACTCTCGGGACTATCGCTCTTCAGGGATGCATAGACCATCCATCCATCTATTCACTTATTCACTCACTCATTCATTCAACAAATGGGGAGTATCTACTAAGCGTTGTGTAGACTCAAAGCTAAAGAAGGTGTGATCACTTTTCCTCAGGAATTTTGAATCCAGTAGGGAAGTTATAAGCTCACAACCAATGACAGAACACAGAATGCATTAAGAATTTTAATATGAAGAATGAAAATGCTATAGGGTATCTGAAAACAGGAAAACAACTTCTTTGTGGCCAACATCTCTAGCAGCAGTTAAGGTTTGTGGTGAGCCACTGAACATCACTCAAGAGGATTAGGTATCCTCCCTTAACAATTCCTGGTCCCAACTCCAGAGGTCAGAGCAGTGGGGGCAAGTAGCACACAGGTATTCAAAACAAGTAAAGCCATAGTTTCTTTCCTCCACATCACTATTGTATAATACTCTGTTCCAGTTTTTCTCAGAACCAGCATCAAGTCAGGAGTCCTTTGGAGTCTTTGAGGTATTTCATTACCATTACATTCTAAATTTAAATACTTTGTCATGTTACATTTTCAAGTTTTATTTCATGGGTAGTTTGTTACAATGCGTGCTTTAGTTTGAGTTTCTTAGAGAAGTGAGCTATGTAAATATGAAAGGTTATTTTTAAGAAAGATTTACTTAGTAACAAAAATAGAAGACACCTCCAATTCCTTATGTTTTAAAAAAGTGAAAATTTTAAATGAAGGATTGGACTGTATCTTTCACTTCTTAGGAGTCACAAAGAAAGAATACATTGAAACTGAAATTGTACTTGGAAAAAAAATAAGTCTCCCATTCAAAACTTTAGTTCTTAGGAGATTCTTTATTCATGTCATGAGCCATGATTGATTTGACTTGCTATCCTTATAATGTTAATATTTATATCATTTCCATTAAGTTACTTATATTTTGAATTAAGCAATCTTGGGGCACCTGGGTGGCTCAGTCGATTGAGCATCTGACTCTTGATTTTGGCTCAGGTCATGATCCCAGATTCATGAGATCAAGCCTTGCATTGGGATCCCCACTGAGCATGGAACTTGCTTGAGATTCTCTCTCTCTTCCTCTGCCCTTCTCATGCATGCTGTCTCTCTCTCCACCCTCTAAAAATAAAGATAAACATTTTAACAAGGAATAAAGAAAATGATATTAAAATTACCTGTTGGATTCATACAGAATAATTACTAGGAGAATCAACTGAGTCTGCTGGTAAACTTCTAGCTGTATAGATTTTTATCATCATCATTATTGGAGAATTCAATGGATTTTGAACATGTAGATTTTCCATTGCTGATGTCAACTCAGAGAGGCAAGCAACAGTATAGGTCTGGAGCCAGCAAGTTATAGATGTCACTTAAGTTCCTGTTCTGTGACACAGATGACACTTTGCCCAACAGGGATGTTTTAAGTGACCCCAAATCAATTATCCGCAATTCTCAGTGTATTGGTGTATGGGTTGAAAGTGTAATTTCTGGAGTCAGACTGGCTGGAATCAGATTCTGGCCTTGCCCATACAATGAGTAAGACCTTTGGAGAGTTACTTAGAATTTCTATGTGTCACTTTTTTTTTTTTTTTTAAATCTATAACACAGGAGCCAGGGGGATAACCACTTTCACCTTGCACAGTTTAGGTATACAAGAACTAAATAGAAAACCACTAGGGGCAATAGCAGGCACATAATGAGTGTTAATTCTCAATGATCCCCAACAGCTCTACATGATGGTAGACCAAAAGGTTCTGGTCACCAATTCCAGTGTTTGGGAGGGTTTATTCTCCACATATCAGCTAGCAATTCTTGGATTCCAGCTTGGTGTTCCACAATTCAACTCAATCCTGACACTATAGACACAGAAATAGCATCAGATTCAGCTAAGGTTAAGGGTTAAGTGTTCAGTCCTACAAGTCTGTCCCCCCTCTCACCCCACAAGTTGTCACCTGTGCTTCTGACTAAAGGCTATAGATCAGAATTTCCAAAGATTATCTCCTTGGGCTTGATTAATTTGTTAGAGCAGATCACAGAACTCAGAGAAATATTTTACTTAGTAGATCACTGGTTTACCGTAAAAGGATGTAATTCAGGAACAACAATATGGAAGAGCTGCATAGGGCATGATATGGGGAAAGGAAGTCATTTCTGTGCACTCTCCAGGTACATCTCCCTGCATCTCCATGTGTTCACCACCCTAGAAGTTCTTTGAACTCTGGGTTTTTTAGGAGACTTCATTACCTAGGCAAAATTGATTAAATCACAGACTGTTGGCAATTGATTTAATCTTCAGGCCCTCTACTCTCTCAGAAGTTCAGGAGGGTGACTGAAAGTTCCATCCCTTTAATCACTTGGCTGGGTTCCCTGACAGCCAGCCCCCATCCTTAGGTGCTTTCCAAAGGTCACTTCATTAACATACAAAAAGGCACCCTAGTAGCTGTAGGCCCTTAGGAAATTCCAATGGTTTTATGACCTCTGTGCCAGAAACAGAAACAAAGACCAAATAAATATTTCTTATTATAAATCACAATATCACATCATTTCCCTTGTTCTTTTTTTATGTTGATTTATTTATATTGAGAGAGACAGAGAGAATGAGTAAGGTCTGGGCAGAGAAAGAAGAGAGAGAAGATCTCAAATGGGCTCCCACTATAAGCACAGAGCCAGACAGGGACTCAGTCTCAGGAACCAATCTCATGAACCATGAGACCTGAACCAAAATAAAGAGTCGGACACTCAACTGAATGAGCCACCCAGGCACCCCATCACCCCTCTTCAGCAGATAAAAAAAAGGCTGAAGAGTGTAAAGGTAAAATGATTTGCCTCTACACACAGGGTTTAGAAGGTAGCAACAGATGGACCTGAAGAGTCTGACCCTATAGCTCATTCAGGCAGAAAGAGGAGCAGTAACACATTTGAGTTTTTCAAGTTGCTTTTACTGCAGTGCTGGTTCCCTTGTATGAAACAATCCCTGGCTGTATCATACTTGTTAATACACATTTCATGCTACAGTTGGAAGAGGAAAGTACTGGAATGATACAAGCGGAGGATAAAAAGTGTCGGGATGTTATTTTAGAAATATAGCAATGTAAGGGAAGGAGAGAAGTGGCTGTATAGTATAGCTCAAAGAAATAAGCATGCCAGCATGGTATATTATTGCATGCCAGCCCATCTGAGCTAGAGAGAAGTCCAAAAAGTAAGTAATGTATTCCTTTTCCTGCTAGCTTTAGGATAAATGTTTATTAAAAACTTGGAGTTTTATGCATATAAAATTGTGGTATTTACTGTGTTCTTGCCACTTGCCCTTTACTCACTGAAGAATTTTCAGTAGTGTATATTGTAGTGTTTCCAGCAGTAAGCACGATGGTGATACCCTCTTAACTCATGGCCCCGAACTCTAAAAAGTCTAACCAAAAGAAGAAAAATATGATTATCTTTGTCATAGAGTATTACTGTAAATAGACCAAATGTGTTACAGTTTAATATTTTGGAAGGGGAGAACTGGGGAAGAAGGACACACTTGAGGTAAAGGAGTACGATAAATGTACACTTTTGATCAATCATTTTGACCATGTTATCATACACTTGCACATTTTCTAAGTTCTGTCAAAGTCTAGGTTAGCCATTACGTCTCCCTGATCTCAAAGATGCCATTCACTACTAAGGAATTCCATGTATGCTGACTTCCATGCTGGATGATCTGGAAGGCACATTGCTTGGTACAATCGAAAGACAGAAAAATTAGTATAATTGAGAAAATCCTTCCAGCAAAGACTGGCTAGTTGTGTCAAAATGCATTTCTCTTTCTTTCTGAGCACACAGACTAACTACATTTTCTAGTTTCCCTTTTAGGTAAGTATGGTCATGTGACTTCCGCCCCCTGGAGGATGGGCAAGAGTGATATATGTCACTTCCAGCCTGAATCTTCCAGTCAGGAGATTCCAGGCAATCTCCTTTGTGATTCTCTACTCTTTCCCTCCCCTCTGCTGAATGAATAGAAAGGGTGCTGAACACCTAAAGGTGGCAGAAGCCACAGACAGAATGACCTTAGGTTCCAGAGTGATGGCATGGCCAGAGCAACTGTCAAATCCCAATGCCAATTGGACTTCATATGAAAAAGAAATTAACTCCTCGTGGGTTAAGTGTTTGAGATTTGGGGGTTAATTTGTCATCTGTGGTGGAAACAATGATTAGCCTTTTTCAAGAAGATTCTTCTTTAGGAATGAAGGACTTATTTCCACTGAGTGCTACCAGCAGACAGTCCCCAGTTGTCAGCCACCTTTGAGAATACCTGAACTGGAGAGTTTTCTGTGTTCAAGGTCATATTCCCTTCTAGGACTAGATTTCATCCAGTGACTGGTGAACAAGTGGGTAAAAAGTCTCCGGGTCCCCTCAACTCAAGTAGCGATAACTCTAAAAGCCATCTTGGCAGCAAAGCACTCTGTGGCATGAGCTAAGGACTTTGTTGGAGACTTCATTATAGAACAAATTCTTCTACCCAACTCTGCTTTTTTCTTTTTCCTTCCATAGATGTTGATGCCAAGAACACTCCCTATATAGGAATGTCCTGCATGGTAATCTCCGAGTGTGCAAGGAGTTAAAGGTGATAAAAGCATCTCAGATACCCATTCTTTTATATAGGCTTGGCACCTTTTTCCAAATAGTATCTCTTTGCATAGCAAGGATTTTAATACTGATTTAAAACTCAAATCTTTCCTTTTTTGGGCTTTAGCTATATAACATAAATGAAAAATGAAAATCTAAAATTAATTTCAAGTAGTATTTTGTAGGTTTCAGCTGAGACTAGTTTCTGAGTGACCTAACTCAAACCCCAAATCTTCTACTTGCTAGTGGGAACATTAGAGGGACATTAGAGATCTTCTTAACCTCTTTGACCTTCAACATCTTCATCTACAAAAAGGAATAATATTACTACCTACTCACAGGGCTATTGTGAGAATTAAATACAAGAATATATTTAGAACAGTCAGCACAGTGCCTAGAGCATAAAACATGCTGAAGAATGGCAAGCTATTAGTATCTAGTCTTGGTTTACCTGTTAGCCTGATTTATTGTTACTACCCTTATAGACAAACTTGGCTAACTTGTGGCCCAATTACACAATCCCGTGCTCTCTCACTAGAAATACTTTTTCTTTACATATTTCACTCACCCTTCAGGATCTGCCCGAATTGCATTCTCCTTAGAAATTCTGGTGCCTCTATCTGAGTAAAAAAAAAAAAATCTCCCTTTCTTGAGTCCCAAAACAATTTACGTTCAGTTCTTATATGACATCTGCATGTTATCTGTGCTACTAGATTGTAAGCAGCTCAAAGTCAAGTCCCATGTCTGATTTATCTTTATATTCACTGAAGCACTTGCACAGTTCTGTGCATAAACTAAAAGCCTGATAAATATTCATTGCATAACCGCATGAATGAGTTAGGTCAATACAGTGGCCTCACCTGAAATTTGCATATATGCAAAATTGCACTTCAACCCATAATTATCAAGAACAGAGTCTTATATCAGAGTTGCTATGTTGGTTTCCAACAGAAAAATCCTCGTAGAGTGCCAGCCTACTGCTTTCATTACTCTTTTAGAAGGAATCTAAATGCAGATAAAGTTAGAAGCAAGCAAATATGAAATACCAGTAAAATCATTTATTTACCTATCCCATACATATATTGGCTTGTATTATGTAACAGACATTTTTCTAAGAACTTCATAAATATTAAATCATTTCATCATTGTGACAATGCTGTTGTTAATCTCTTTATATAGATGAACAAACTGAAGTACAGAGAGGTCAAGTAATTTGCTTAAGAGTACTCCAACAAAAAAATGGTAGAGCCAGGAACTAAAGCCTGTGTCTTTCACTGTTACACTGTGCGGCCTTCTACCTCTTTGGAGTCAATGTCATGGTACTACATTAAGATTTGCTGTTGCTTTCCCTGCTTTTGTCTCATGCTAAAATCATTTTCCACTGGCTAGTGAGAAATCTATATCAACCACTGTATACTGGGCTACTGATAGAGTTCATCCTTTATGTGATTGGTTGGTAAAAGATAAGTCAGGAAAAGGATCAGATAAAAGGAGTACCTGAAATGATAATCAGTGCCAGGTGCACAGTAGGCAAGCTAAAAATATGCTTCTTGAATGTACAAATTAGATAAGAAGAGATTGTGTTCTCGTTCGTGAGCCATAAAGTAATCCTAGATGTATTTGGGTAGTTAGCTGCAGACTCTTATGCTCAAAACTTTATATCTTATTTAAAAAAATAAATCAATGAGCAATGTGCTTAGAGTTTAGATATAACCGTTAAGTCTCAATCTAAAAATACACTAATTTTATCACTGAATAACTGTTTAGAAATCACATGTCTAAGAGGAGTCAGGCTTCTCAGAAAGGAAGCATTGCTCTCCTATAATTAATAATATAATTATAATACAATGGATTTTAATCATTCCAGAAGAAAAAAATATAGCTATAGGAAAAACAGAAATAGGCTGATTCTTCATAATGTAATGCTCAGGAAACAAAAGAAATTCCCAGAAGAATATTTACAGTATGACACACTTTTTATATAGCTCTAAAGCAAGTGTACATCTATATGTGATAAAGGGAAAAAAACAACAAAACAAGAGAATGATAAAAACAAAATTCAGTGTAGAGGTTACTCTGGCACAGTGAGGAAGGAGACATGTAGAAGAATAATACAGAGATAGATGTAAGTCACTGGCAAAACTCTATTCTTAGCTGGTCTGATGGGTTCATTGAAACCCATTCAGTAAATAAATATACAAATAATCAGACAAATCAAATACAAAAGGGCATTAATAGCCAATAATGATAATGTTCATGAACCAAGAATTATGATTAATCCATTCCTATGCCCCTAATATAATAACAATAAAAGTAAACTTTCCCAAAAATAAACTTATAAATTTATTTTACATGATATTTAACAGATTTTTTAATGTGTCAAACACCCATAAAATGAATGCAGGTCAGTCTCTTACTAATTTTAATGGTCAATAACAATTTCATATGGGAAAGGAAGTGGTTTGATAAAGCCGAGACAAAGAAAAATGGAATAAGCTTAGTCATTTATTCCTCTATTGATCTACTCAATGACTTTTTATTGAGCACTAACTCTTGCTCTGGAACTATTCTGTGGGTAGTGGATAAACTGGAAGATTTGTAAAGATGAATACAACTAATGCATTCATTCCTTCTGCTATTCATTCAACGAGTCTTTATAGATTATCTATTATATAATAGGCTGTCACTGCCATGCTGGTGAGATAGTGATTAATAATACAGACTGTGTCTGCTTGCATTCTGGTGGTTAAGTCAGATATACTTTAGGTCATTACTATAAAGTATGATGTGTGATATGATACAGAACAACAGGGTGCTAAAAGAAGGCCATGGGAACAGAAAGATTGTTACTATTCACCTAATGCCTGTGAAAATCACAAGGGAGATGATATTAGAGAAAGATCTTAAAGAGTGAATACAAGTTTACTAGGTAGAGATGAAAACAGATATCCCAGGTAGGTGGACCAGAATGTAGAAAGCATGAAAATGAAACAAAAAGGTAGCAGATTGTTTTTTAAGTAAATGCTTAGTTTGATACAGCTAGGGCATGGAACACATAGGGGAAAATCAGGGTTCTGAGAGAAGGTGAAACTGGAGACAAGAGTTGGGGTACATTTTTGAAACATATGCTATGCCAAAGGATGACGTGTCACACTGAAGTGATTAACCTTATTTTCCACACAACAGAGACATACAGATGTTTAAAAAGAGAAGGTTGGAGTAGGGAGAAACAGAGACAGAGAATTCAGTTAGGAAGCAGTGGAAATTATCCAGGAAAGACCCGTAAATAATTCATTTTTCTGGATCTTTGCTACTGAAAGGATATGTCTACAGAGACAATGTCCCTAACATTTTAACAGAGAGTTCACATTCTGTCTAAGAAATCAATTGTATGTGTCCACATATATGTGTTTTTGGGTAGGAGAGGTATGTAACGTGAACAATTACCCCCGTCCCTGCCCAAATTATTAAGCCACAATGCAAATGCTCTATGTCTAAATGCCTCATTTAAGAAATGTAGCCAGACCTGGGGCACCTGGGTAGCTCAGTCAGTAAGCATTTGACTTCGGCTCAGGTCATGATCTCATGGTTCGTGGGTTTGAGCCCCATGTTGGGCTCTGTGCTGACAGCTGACAGCCTGGAACCCGCTTCAGATTCTGTGTCTTCCTGTCTCTCTGCCCCTCCCCCATTCACACCCTGTCTCCCTCTGTCTCTCAAAAATCAATAAAACTTTTAAAATAATTATATATAAAAAAAGAAATATTGCCAGTCCTTCTGTAGGATCAGGAAGAGAGTGGTTTAGGCTAGAAGGATGATTTCAGTGCAAAAATTATTTTCAAGATGAGAGAATACTTAAGTATGCTTGAAGAAAAACCCAGTGAAGACAGAGAAATGGGAGCTACTAAGAGAGATGAGAAAAAATGGGAGCAAGTTTCACAGAAATTGAAAGGTTTGGGATTTATTACTGAGGTAAAGTTAGATAAGAGAAAAGATTTCTGCTCCCGTGAAGTGATAAAAGGATGAGTAGATAGGGATAATGATCAACATTTGGGAAATTGAGGGGCAGGGTGATTACAGAGTTCAATATCCTTAATAAAGTCTGAAATGAGGCAGTCTGCTAAGAGAGAAGTGGTAAGATTTTAGATGTAGAAGACTTCCGTGAACGATGGTGTCAACATGTCAATAGTAATCCAGTTTCTTAATAGTTTATTCTTTGAGCTATTGAAGTACCAGTGACAGTGGAAAGTAGCAGGGCTGATTAATGGGAAGAAGTGGCAGAATACATTGTAAAGAAGTTATTAGAGGCCTATAAAGAAAAAAACCATGAGACAATGAGGTCTATAATATGGTGAAGCTTGGGCATGAATGACACAGGGTACAGGAAGCTGTTGGCTGATTCATGGAAGGGTCACTAAGTGACATCGAAAGTTGAATTGGTCATGATGCGGATATAAAAGTCAAATGTAAAGAAAGATTAGGCTGGAAAGAAAATGTGTATACAGTTTGTACAGTTAAAATTAGTTTCTATGGGGTATTAGGAAAATTTGGTAATAAAGTAAGAGTATTGTAAAATGTATTGAACTATTAAAAGGAATTGTGGATCACACAAATATTCAAAAGTTGAGAATAGATACTTTTTTGAGAGAGAGAGAGAGAGTCACAGGGGATGGGAAGAGTGAGAGAGGATCTTAATTAGGCTCCATGCTCAGTGCCTCGGTGTGGAGCCCAGTGTGGGCTCCGTCCCACCATCCTGGGATCATGACCTGATCCAAAATCAAGAGCCAGACACTCAACCAACTGAGCTACCCAGGTGCCCTGAGAGTAGCTACTTTTAATCTCTGTTCCTATCTAACTTCCTTACCCCTGTAAACTAGATTCTTCTTTAGATAATCAAGATTATATGTTTAAATGGACTTCTATGTTGTATGTAAGCGATGAACCATGGGAATGTACCCCAAAAACCAAGAGCACACTTTATACACTGTATGTTAGCCAATTTGACAATACATTATATTTAAAAAATAATACAAAAATAAATGGACTTCTATTTTAATTTCTTTAATCAAATTTTTATTAATGAAACCTATGTAAATAGATACGCAGGTAATGAGTTGTACTAATTATTCCATGGTTCACTATTATCTTTGATCCATATACATCCCCTTCCTTGTTTCATTCCATTGTATCTCCATTTCCAACCCCCAGCTTCCTCCCTTTCTCCACCATAGGCAAATTTTCAAATGTATACATGTATCTTTTTGTTGGCACATATTCTTGCAAAATGTGTATTTTTGTTTTGTTAGTATACAATTTTAATTAGTATAAATAGCATTGCATAACATATTTTATTCAGCCTCTGCTCTTCACTCTGAGTAACGCCTTTAAATCTATCCATGTGGCTGTGATTACATCAAAGTTGTTGCTTTTAACTGTGCATTAAACTCCGTGGTGTGCATTCAAAACATTTTACCTATTGCTCTTCCAGTAATGGACACTCAAGTTTGCCTCCACAAGCAATACTGCAAGGGGGCACCTGGGTGGCTCAGTCTGTTAAGCTTCTGACTTCAGCTCAGGTCATGATCTCAGAGTTTGTGGGTTCGAGCCCCGCATCAAACTCTGTACTGAATGTTTGCTCAGATCCTGGAAGACTGCTTCAAATTCTGTGTCTCCTTCTCTCTCTGCCTCTCCTCCACTTGTACTCTGTCTCTCAAAAATAAAAACAAAAAACAAAAAGCACTGTAGGGAACATCCTCTTACATGTCCCCTTTAGGACTTCTGTACAAGCTTCTTGGGGATATATATCTGAAATAGAATTGGAAATGGTAAGTTGTACACATACTGTTTGGATTGTGTAGAGCCAGATTGTTCTCCAGACTAGCTGCTCTAGTTCACACTCCCAAAGCTAATACTGAAGATTCTTGCAGCCCCACATTACTGCCAACACTTGGCATTACCATCTTTCTAATTTGTGCTGAACTAATAGGTTTAGATTGATTTCTTATTTTGGATTTAATTTGCATGTCTGATTACCAGAATGTTTTAACATTTCTTTATAGGCATCATAAATTGTGGGATTTTCTATTTTGCATTACTTATATCCTTTTTCCTATGAGATATTTCTTTTCTTAGCTAATTTTTAGGAGTCCCTTGTATATATTCTAAGTACCTTGTCAGTTTTGGACATTGCAAACATTTTTTCCCATTCTATCCTCTCTTTCTTGACTTTGTATATAGTATTCTTGTTGATCAGATATCTTTCACTTCAGTGCAATCACACTGGGAGAGGAATGGGTCAATAAACTACTCTGCTTCTCTAGAATTTAAAATTTTGAACTTAGGGGTCACCTGGTGGCTCAGTCGGTTTAGTGTCTGGCTTTGGCTTAGGTCATGATCTCATGGCTCACAAGTTCGAGCCCCACATCTGGCTCTCTGCTGACAGCTCAGAGCCTGGAGCCTGCTTCAGAATCTGTGTCTCCCTCTCTCTCTCTGCCCCTCCCCCACTCACACTCGGTTTCTCTCTCTCTCTCTCTCTCAAAAATAAATAAAAACATTAAAAAATTTGAAATAAATAAAATTTGGAACTTAGAAACAAAAAGACTAAACTGAGTTTTGAGATATACTGATGACAGCATGAGCTGCTACTGAAATTCCATCACTTATTCCTATTCTTTACCTTTAGGGGCCTGTTTTTATTTCGAACTCTTCCTTGAAATCTGTGAGATACCTTAATGTCTTTTCAATAAGTTCTCTTTTCGTTGAAGTAAGTAGAATCGCTTTTTATTGCTTACAATCAAAAGAACCTTTACTAATACAGAAGATGAGACAGCTGAATGACAAAATGGCGTCTCCAGGACCAGAGTTCATACTATAGTCCTGCAAGCCCTTGTGATTGATGAATTTCCAGCCATCATGAGGTGTTTCCCTCATAAACTGTTCAAATAAAGAACAAATGGCATATTCTCACAGAGTAAGGCTTTTGTTATTGATAAATGGAATTCCCACCCAGTTCCATAATTACATTTTGTTATAAACACATACACAATAAAAACATGAGAATTTGATCATTTAGTAGTACTAACTACATTTTTAATGATGAACTTAAAATATAATTCCAAAGGTCTTTCTTAATAGGCCTCTGAATAAGCTAAGTTTTCTTGTGTTTTGGTGACCTATTAATCTGGGCAGCACTTGCCTCATCAGCTGCATCTTTCTAAATATGGATGTACTTAGATGGTAAATACATCCTCTTCCCAGCACAAGCTTAGTGTCCTATCAAAGGATCAATTATGCTCCTGCAACGGGGCAATGCATTACTAAATAATGTCAAAAATGTGATTGCCTTAGAGAATCAAGACAGAACAATGTTTATGTAAGGAGTGCTCAAGGAATGCAGGTTTTTTGTTTTTTTTTAATTTCTGTTCCTTAACTGGTAATTGAAATATGCCTAGATCCTAAAATAGAGATTCCTGAGAACAGATGTGATTATAATTTTGTCAAGGACAACAGTTTGGATTTTTGTTGCATTACAGGAAATGAATCTTTCAGGTCAACGCAAATGAGAATTCTTTTATTCTTTTATTCTAGTACTTCTCATACTTTGTTAGTTAAGACATTTTGATGAAAGAGTTCTGGGCAGGGCTGGGGAATCTGTATGTTGAATTAGCACACTAAGTCATTCTTAGGAAGGTGGTCCATGTCCTGCCCAAGAAGAATTCTGTTTTAAACTATCAGAATTGATTGGAGTGAATATCATGGAGAGGCATATGATATAAACTATCATGAATTTATTACATCTATCTAGAATTTTAGAAAATTGGCTTGGCTGCTAAGCTGCAAATGTATCACATTCCTTGTCTATTAATATAACAAGGTTGCTGGAAAATTAGATGTGATAGTGTATTTATCACTACACTGACTTTTATTCACTTTTTCATTTAGCCAAAATTTGTCTAATTCCTACCTTGGTAAAGTCAGCTTGGAATACACAAGGCATACAGAGATTATAAAATGTAATCCTTGACTTCAAGGAGTTCATGATATATTAACTAGGTGATAGGCCCTGAAGAATTAACAGGAAATGAAAATCTAGTATGGTAAATGCTATGATTGGAGAAATATACAGTTATGAAGAGCTTTATAGGAACATTTGATCTATACCTTGGGGTACAGGAAGGGATGTCAAAACTGATAACTGAATTATTTTTCATTGTCAAGCAGTATTCCATTGTGGATGGAACTGGAGGGTATTATGCTAAGTGAAATAAGTCATTCAGAGAAAGACAGATATCATATGTTTTCTCTCATATGTGGATTGTGAAAAACTTAACAGAAGACCATGGGGGGAGGGAAGGGGGAAAATGGTTACAAACAGAGAGGGAGGCAAACCACAAGAGACTCTTAAACTGTAAGAGTTTTCTTACAGAGAACAAACTTGAGGGTTGTGGGGGGTGGAGAGGAGGGTAAGTGGGTGATAGGCATTGAGGGGAGGGTACTTGTTGGGATGAGGACTGGGTGTTGTATGTAAGTGATGAACCATGGGAATCTGCTCCCAAAGCCAAGAGCACACTGTATACACTGTATGTTAGCTAACTTGACAATAAATTATATTTAAAAAAATAAACTGATAATTGAAATATAGAATGTGGTCAGGCAGATGAAGAGAGAACTAGAGTAGTGCATACAGAAGGAATTGCATCCTAGGACACTTGGCAGTAATAGAGAGAGAGAGAACAACATAGTTGAGGATCTGAATGTATGACGAAAGTCTAGTGTAATGGAAAATCATATTGAGAAAAATGCTGGTGAGGTGAACAGGAAGCAGGAGTTGTGGATCATGCTGAAAGATTTGGACTTCATTCTTCAAGCTGGTGTTTTGGAAGATGTTTTACAAGCAAGGGACGCAATCAGGTTTATGTTTTAGAAAACCACTCAAGCTCCAGCATAGAGAATAGATTTTAGGGGGCTAAGACATGTAAGGAGACCATTCTACTAATTGAATTGAGAGGAGATGGAAGCCTGAATTAGGATAACTGGAAAGATAAAGAAAGGTGGGCAGATCAGAGAGATATGAATCAAGTAGAGTCAATAACACTTAGATACTTGTATCCTTAGGGTCTTGTACAGTGATCTACATACATAGATGGCACTCAAAAACATGTTCATTGAATGATTTAGGAAAGTATTTCTTAAAGAGGATGGTAAAGCTGGGCTGTGACAAGTTTTATCTATTTATTAGACACATCTTCCTGGATTTTTAGCCAAGTCTTCAAACTCAGTGTTTCCATAGCTACATCTATCCTTGCCATTATCTACTTCTCTTTCCGACTGTTTCCTCCCTAGATCTGGGATTAATCTCCTTCCATTCACCCAAGGCTGGGAATCATTTACCTCTGTATCTCGAGTGCCTAATACACAGTACTTTTTCCAGGTAGGCATAAATATTCCATAATTTGGGGTTGAATAAATAACTCTATAAATTCACCTAAGCTCAAACATCACGGTTAGTGAACCTGACCCACTCACATCAAATTAGTGGTCAAAGACTTGAGCTCACCTTTACAATATTTCTTGAATTTACCTCTTTTTTTCCACTGTTGCTAGTTTCTGTTTTGCTTGTTGGTTTGGTTAGACATACCCATATGTTTATCTCTAAGTTGTGCCCTCTTCAGTACATTTAATACAGCTCCCAGATAAATATTTCCAAAAGACAATTTTTGTCTTGGATCTCCTCTACTCAGTGACTCCCTCACTATTCTAGCCTGACCATCATAATCATTCCCTGATTTTCCTTCCTATCTCCTCTTCCTTTTCTCCTAATACCCCTCTCCCTACACTCCAGGAGATACCCTACACTCCCTACACTCCCTACACATGCCCCATCACACCAGGCTTCTTCAGTCGTGATGGTGTTATCACAGTTTCTCAAAATGGCGTACACTTTGTCACGTCTATATCTTGTTTCGTTTTGTTCTTTTCCTCAGAATTCTCTTCATTTCAGACTACTTGAACCCATCCTTCCTTCAAAGTCCAGATCCCAGCCATGTCTTCTCCATGGAGCCTTCTAGGTATCTTTCCAACTAGCAGTGACTCTTCTTCTCTAAGCTCTAAGAACATTTTCATTTGTGCGTGTCATATGCGTCATGTCACTTCCTTTTAAATAGTTATTCCTATTCCTATTTTACTTCCCTTTATATACTGTATACAGGACATGGATTGTGTGTGTTTCTTCTTTTTGACAGAATTTGTTGAAACTAGGTGCATAAAGCATCTAGGTTAGCTTGCAAAATTAGCTTATAATCAGTGGTAGCTGGTATTGTCAATTACTTATCTGGAAAATGGGAATTATGATAATACCTACCTCATCATATAATCAGGAGGATTAAATAAATTAGTGCATGGGAATCTCTTTGAATAACACCTGGTATATTGTAAGTACTCGACAAATATTAACTGTTATGATTATTATTGGTTTTTTATTAGTATTATTTTCAGATGTTTCACAGAGTAAGATTATACTGAATTTATAGTCATCTAAAAGCCTCGGGTTGTTTTTGCATGAAGAGCTGTTAAGTCAGTTCTTTTGCAATCTCATACTATGAACAAAATAGGCTCAGACCTTGCTGTGCTTTGGTTCTTTTTTGAAGGTTGTTGGGAAATTCCAAGGTGAACCAGACTTAATGCCTGTGGCCTTTATCCACAGTACTGAGAATGGAATATCAAGGTGAAGAGAAATAGCAATTTGATTCTAGGTTTTGCATTGAAATAGATCGGGGACTGTGCTGCTTTTAATATAGTGCTAGAGCTGCCTTTCTGCTCAGCATTTGGTTTTCTAGAGAAAGAAATGTATAAAGACAGAAATTTGCCTAGGGGCTAGTTATTTTATTTTATTATTTTTTATTTTTTGACATTCCTGGATGTTCTAGTAGGGCTTATGGAGCTATCCACCTTTGAATTTAGAATTAGCTTATTGCCTGTTTTCATAATTGTTAACTGAACTGGCTCACCATGTAAGTTCACATACATTACCTCATTTGATTTTTCACAACGGCCCCACGGAGGAGGGATGATCATTTTTCTTATTTTATTAATAAGGAAACTGAGCACATTTGCAACTCACAGAGTGTCAGCTCAAAGGTTCACATTTGAGTTTTCTGGCTCTAAAGTCTAAAATTGAGGGACGTCTGGATGGTTCAGTTGGTTGAGCATCCGACTTCAACTCAGGTCATGATCTCATGGTTCATGAGTTAGAGCCCTGCATTGGGCTCTGTGCTGACAGCTCAGAGCCTGGAGCCTGCTTCAAATTCTGTGTCTCCCTCTCTCTGTGACCCTCCCCTGCTCATGCTCTGTCTCTCTCTCACTCTCAAAAATAAATAATAAAACATTAAAAAAATTTAATCTAAAGTTGAGAGGTGAATCATTTACTAAAAGGACAAACAGCTTTAAGTGGCCATCTGTTTCAGGGATTCCTAAAGTAGGTTGTGGGGAGAACAATGAGAGATGAAGAAAGTAAATGTTTAATTATGGGCCAATTTCTATATATCAGGCATGATGCTAGACACTGTTCATTCATCATTTCATGTTGTCCTACCCATAGCAGGTAGAGAAACTGAGAAGAGGGGGAATTCACTAACTTATCAGGCTCCAAACTATGTACAAGCAATATGCTAATTTTTTAAGTTTATTTAAAGCTCAGGGAGCTTCCAGTGTTAAAAGTGTGCAAAGTGATAGTTAAAAGCAGCTCAGGGGTGCCTGGGTGGCTTAGTCAGTTAAGTGTCTGACTTCGTCTCAGGTCATATCTCACAGTTCGAGAGTCTGAGCCCAGTGTCTGGCTCTGTGCTGACAGCTCAGAGCCTGGAGTCTGCTTTGGATTCTATGTCTCCCTCCCTCTCTCTTCCCGTCCCCATCTCATACTCTATCTCTCTCTCTCTCTCAAAAATAAATAAAAACATTTAAAAATTTTTTTACAAAGCAGCTCAAAGTGATTCAAAGTTCTTAGGCCAAGTACTTTTATTTAATACCATTTTTAACATTGGTTCTGTGAAAGGTGAACTGGTTATGATTTTAAGCTTAGGAGGCATAGGAAGGGATTTCCCTGGCAGCAGCTGGAGGGGCAAGGTACAGTGGCTTTGGACAGAACCATGGGTGTACCTAATAGTAATTTAAAAAATCTGAATCCACAAGCCCAGCACTACGTGTTTTCTATTTTCTTTGTTACGACTTGCAGGAATCATAATAGAATATCTTTTGGAAAATACATATTTGTTTCTCTCTCTCCTACTGACTCGATCAATGGTGATCTTCTAGGAAAAGAATCATTGAGGACCAAATTTACTTACTAACTATTTTCAGCTACTCAAAGCAGTTCCAAATTAGAATTTTAAAAAAAATTTTAATGATTCTGATTTAAGCAAATGTAAGGAAAACTTACAAATGTGTTATTCTTTCCTAAGCTTATGTAAAAATTGTCCAAACTTCCTCTATGATATGAATAGTCTTCAAACTTTTTATGTAAATCATTTATGTTGTTTATATATTTCAGAGAGACAAAATTTTGCATTCAGTATATATGCACATCTCCCCATTTCATCATGAACATATCAATACTTCATATTTGTAATAGTTTTCTAAATAAAATAATTATTTGATTTTATATTTCAGTTATATGAGTTCTATATGCCTTGTGCATGGTTTTTTTTTTACCCTATTTTTCAAAAATCTAAAGGAAAGAGGAGGTATATCTGTTATTTGTGGCTGGATGGCATTACATGAATATTTTAAAAGCAAGTTATAGGAATCTCTTAGAAACTTATGCAACAGGTATATGTTTATTATTCAATGCCTTCATGAAAAAATAGATTTTTCAACTCCTGAGGTTATACTGGTGAACATAATTTAAAATAAAACCTGAGAAAAGTAAAAGAGATTAAATAAATATTCATGAAAATGCCCTCTTCAGGAAATAGGGTCATTTGAACAGTCTATTCCATTAAAAATCGCTTTATTTCACTTAAATTGGTTACCTCGCAGGGAAGGAAGACATAAGAATACTAAAGGATTGATTCTGAAATCTGGACCAAAGAAATGACTTTGAAATCTCCCCATTGCATTAGCCAGATGGAATTTATCACCCCAAAAATCTAGAACTGATCAGTTGTTTTAACCTATATAACTTAGAAGAGTACCAACAATCTATTTAAGTGCTATGTCAACTGTATGAAAAATTAGCATTTTTATTAATATATAAATATTGATAAACCACAAATTAGTTGAACTCTTAGAACATTGGGGTGATCTAAAATTAGCAATTGCCTAACTGTGACTTACTAACAGGTCACTTACAATGATCATTAACATTAATTCACAATCAGAATAACATAGAACAGACCTGTGAAGTCATTAGCACCACTTGATTTTTATTTATGACAGTCACTAGAAATTAAATCAAATGATCTTTAATCAAAAGAAATAAGTTTGGAACTAGAACATTTATTATCAGATATTGGTAACCATACTTATTCATCAACTATTGTGATGTTTGGAAATTCAATCTAAACAACTTAAAACTGTTGCATGAATGATTTCTCAGACTTAATGCTTATCCCAGCATCCAGTTTTTCACTCCCTTTGCACTCTGACTCCATGCTGAGTGTGGAGCCTGCTTAAGGTTCTCTTCCTTTCCCTCTGACCCTCTCCCCAACTCTCTCTCTAAAATGAATAAATAAGTAAAATTCATATGTTGAAATCCTAATGCCGAAAGTGATGATATTAGGGGGTTGGGCCTTTGGGAGACGCTTAAGTCACAAAGGTGGAGTCCTCATAAATGGAATTTTTGTTATTATAAAAGAGACCCCAAAGCTCCCTAACCCCTTCCAGTATGTGCGGACACAGCAAGAAGGTGGCAGTTTGCAACTTTGAACCTGACCATGTTGGTACTCTGATCTTAGGCTTCCAACCTCCAGGACTGTGAGAAAAAAGTTTCTGTTGTTTGTAAGCCATCCAGTTTATGATATTTTGTTATAGCTGCCCAAGCAGTAAATAACAAATAAGTCAAATCCATCATGCTTCAGTGACCTTATCCAAGCCCAAAAGATAGATTAGATGAGATTGTTCTGGACCATGAACTTGTGTCCTAGGACCAGCAGTATCAGCATCATCAGAGAGAGTTTGTTAGAAATGTAAATACTAAGCCCCATTCTGGACCTATTCAATAAAAATCCCTGATGATTCATATGCAAAATAACGCTTGAAGAACACTGTTATAGGAGATGCCTCCAATATTTCAGAAGTTGAGTTGGTACTAGATTTTTTTTTTTTGCTTTCTTTATTTTAAATTCCAGTAGAGTTAACATACAGTTTTAGATTAGTTTCAGGTATGCAACATAGTGATTCACTTTTCTATTCCTGACAGTAGTTTGGTCATCTGAACTTGAATGTTAGAATGGTCTAGGTTTTACCTAATGAAGAGCTATGATTGTTCCTGGAAAGGATTATTTATTGAAAGTATTTCATGTGTTTGCTTTTTCAAGCAAGATGTTTTCTATCCACATCTGAAGAGTGACATGGAACTTGGACAAATCTGACCTTGAGAGATTCCTAGATTTCACCCTGTGTTGATTTGCATCCAACCCTTAACAAGAAGGTGGAAATACAGAAAACATTGGTGTTTTTTTTTTCACCCATATGCTGTTCTCAGAAGACACTGAATGCTCTAAAGCTGATTATTTTAACCTTTATGGTTTCCCAGAGACTTTGTACTCTATAGGCTGTTTGCTTTGGATTGCCTATATTCTAATTTTTTGGAGACTGAAGCTTTTGAACACATTGCTATTTTATTCTCTGACTGTAGTGAAGATTGAGGGTGAAAGAGAACTAATATATTTTCAGAACTTGAGAAGCAAAAATTTGGCATCTGGTGAGTAGCTGGGATGGACGAATGAAATAGGAGTTGAGAACAGCTGCCTATGAGGGTCACACAGGCAAAATAAATGTATGAAGCAGGCAGAGAATCAGGCAATGGGAAGTCAAAAGGACCAGGATAAACCAGAAAGAGCATGTCCAGGATACAAGACAGTCACTGCTCAGCTCCACTGGACTGCAGTCAGGCAGTTACAGGAGCACAGCGTTGCCGGATCATTTGATAGAAGCATGAAATTGGAATGTTCACCTGGCATCTCTCAATGTTTTTAAATACAGTGCAGGCAAAGTGGAATGTGTCTGATGGGACCAGATTCAGTCCTGAGGTTGCTGGTTTGCCACCTCTAGAGAAACAAATCCATGTAATAGATTCCAATAATTATCGGTTGCTTCTCTAAGGAAGTTATTCCTTTTATATGTTATAAAACCATTTTGTGTTCATTCTTACCCCATTTCCTTTTTGTTTTGTCCTTAAGGAGAAGAACAATGACTACCATCCATCATCTGCATAAAAATGCAATGCATTTAAAAACTTGAGCCACCCCACAGCGAACTTATTAATCTCCCAGTGAAATGATACCAACATATTCTCATAATATCGTTCACATACAATTTTCTCAGGATTTTTGCTGAGGGGATTTGATGGAATCCTGTTTGAGAGGGCCGTGTCTTTTCTCAGTGGAGTGTCTTTAAAACACTAAAGGAACTCCTGGTAGATCTGAAAGCTTTTGATATGCTTAAATTTGCTTAATTATCCCAAATACTGAATGCTTAGTCAAAACATAGTGTCATATAGTGAACAACTCAAAGACTGTTCCTAATAATGGCAATTGCTTTGGATAATGTATGAGCTGAAACTGTCAAGTCTTCTGTGTTCCTGTGTACGTCCATATTGGTATAAACAGAGGTCTTCAGAAAATGAATTTTGGCTTTTGTAAGTTGATGGGACTCTAACCTGGTGTCCTCCTGCATTAGATATTTTATCTGTATGTAAAACCTACTTTTTGGTTAAACATTGATGCCATTATTTATCAGAATCTTTTAGTCCTACTCAATCTTTTACCCTGTAACAACAATTTGAAAACTTACATAGAAAACCAAATAAAAATGGTTATTACTTCATAGTATCAGGGCAGGGTTTAAACAAGAGAGCTTTAAATTTTTATTTAAGCCCAAAGCCTCCCCCCTTCCCCCACATTATTATTTGTAGTTTAATTTTTTAAAGGAAAAAAAATAAAATTTTGGTATTTTTAGCAATCTGGGAGAAACAATGGTTCCTGTTGGGAAAAAGGTTGCTAAATCATTAGGAAACATCTTTTCTTTATTCATATTTGCCTTTGAAGAAGCTTGTACAATGCCTGGCTCTTTGCAGTGGTCCAGTGAAGAGCCGAATGATTAATAGGAGCCCACTGCTCCTTGGGCAGCTTCCTATCAAGGCCTGGTACACCCTGAAATGAACATGGAAAGCCCATCAGCAGAGGCTGCCTTTCCAAACTAGGAGAATCCCTCAGGTTGACCTTTCCAATTCTAGTAGAAGTGGGAGAAGGGTGAGGTTCAGTGAGATTGTGGTGAATGTCTATACTCAGGGATCTTATATTTTACATTCTTGTAGGAGGTATTTTTTTTTAAAGAACTTATTCAAACCCACTCACACATTTATATTAAAAGTTATGTTAATTGCCAAGCAAATAATATTTCAAATTTAGAAATCCTACTCATTCCTAATTATAGCTGTCAGAATGGCAGGGCTTTGTGAACCAAGTAGCAAACATGGAAAAGCCTTCCCAGTAAATCAATAAAGTGGAACATTTTTAGAGATATGTAATTAATTATTTAGCGCAAGGAAACACTATGCAGCTTGTATGTGTCTATGTACAATTGCACAGATCCTTTTCTTTCTAATAGAATGCTAATTGTTCTTTTTAAGTACCTAGGATACAAATCACTTGATTTTCTAAGTGGTATGTCAAACTAACTTACATAGTCAGTGCCTACTTGTGAATATATTGAAAATACGGCTGTGGAAATAAATGGAATGGACCATTTACTGCCTTCTTTATAATACCTCAAAGGCATCTATCATGTAGGCAAGCACTCCGGGTTAGCAATTTGTCCTTTAATACAGAGGCTTGTTGAAAATAGCTATTCAGAATATGTTGCTCATTCAGTAGTGATTTCTGATAGTTTCAGTAGAATGTAGGGAGCTATGACAATGATTTATTGCAAGTTATGAAAGTAATTGCAAATGCAACATTAATTAAATTATTTTCTAAAAACTTCAACCTAGAAGAAAAAGATGTAGACACAGAAATGTGTTGCATCGTGGATAATACCATAGGCTCTGTGAGAAAACTTTCTGGGTTCAGTTTCCGCTCCCACCATCTGTTAACTGCGTGAATTTGGTCCACTTGCTAATGTGTCTGAGTTACAGGTTTCTCTGTTGGAATTCAGATCTAATACTATCAGCTGTACTCCTTGCATGGCGTAAGGATCAGGCATAGCAATGTATGTAAAATGCTTAGATGGTGCCAACCACATAGTAAACACTCAATTATAGTTAGCTCTTATTGTTTCAAAATTAAAACAGAAATTGGAGGTACACTGCATTTCCAAAAATATGTAATAGTTACTTGAGAAGCAATGGTTCATACCAGCCTTTATAAATATTCACAGTGAATACCATAACATGTTACTCTATTGTATAAAGAAAGGTCAAAGCATTTGGTGATGCATTTTTTTTTCCTGAATAAATTTGCTTTATGAGAACATCTTATATTACTGCTCATTAGTCCCTTATTTAGGTCTATGTCCTTGGGTGAAGTCCCTTATTGACATAAGACTAATACTTTAGCTACATAAAATTCAGCTCTCCAGAAAACTCCTTTCTCTGGAAGATGGTTCAACACATAAACAAGCCACTCTAAGCCAAAAAATAGATGTCACAAAATCTATGCCCCAAATTCTTACTTTTATTAGAGGTACTTTTCAGACAGTCACTCAAAATTTATTTGTCCTCATTTTATACATGGTTCTTTATGAAAAAGTAATTATCTTAGATTCCTACAAAGGAAATTAGGAAGCAATAAATTAGAAATGGGAAAAATGATCATATCTATATCATTGAGAAGTTTAGCAAATGGTTGATCACAAAAAAGGAGATAGAAAAATTACAAATGGCAAAAGTGATGTAAAAGAGTAAATGCTAGAATCTTTGGGAGCTATTTTGTAATCGAAACTGACCTTCCTTGTACCTCAGTAGATTCTGATGCCATCCAAAATTGTAGTAAATACAGATCAATAATTGATATTTACAAATAGTCTAAGTCATAAAAATAATTAGATCTATTTACATTACTCTATTTAAGAAGTTAGAGAAGTAAGTAATATACCAGAATTGTTAAATTAGTGGCCTGCAAGAAGAATCTAGCTGGTGAATATAATAGGCTAGTTTATTTAAAAACAATTGTGTTACTTGCCAATATTTAAAAATCAGAAACATTCACCTAAAAATTAGCATCTCCCAATTTCTTAGAAAAATTGGAAGATGTGGTGATAATGAACACATGTTCTTACTGTTCAACAATCAACTGTATAGGAACGCTCAAATATTTCCAACACGATTAAAAATATTGCCACCACTTTGGAGAATGTTGAATGTTTATCATAAAGCTAGCCATGTAGCTAAAATGTGGCCTAGAAATTTTACTCCTAATTTAACCTAGAGAAATAAATGTATACATCGACAAGAAAAGACTTCTATAAGAATGGCGATAACGACTTTAATCATAATAGCTTCAAACTGGAAATAACCCAAAGGCCCATCAACAGGAGAATATGTTAAAGAGCAGTGGTATAGCTATTTAGGGGAGTGTTGCTCAACAAAAACAATAAAAACAAAAACAAATAACTGATACACAGCAACATGGATGAATTCGAAGTCATTATGTGAAGAAAAAATAAAGCCAGGCATAAAAAGTACATCCTGTATGATTCCATATAGAGAAAATTTTAAGAATAAGAAAATTATCTTACAATGCTAGAAATCAGAATAGCGATTGTCTCTGGGGGCGTGGCAGTGGAGTTTACTGGAAAGAGAAATTTGCTGGAAATATTATTTATTTTGATCTTGGTGATAGTTCTATACATGTGCCAGTATTTAACTATATACTTATCTGCTGTGTATTTTCTTGTATACACCTTCTTTCCAACAAATACTATCAGCATAAAAACAAGCAAAACAATCTCAGATAATTGGAGCTGAGTAGCTGCCATCTCCTTTAGCCGCACTCCATCTGCATGGCTCTGCCAGTATTAAGTTTGTAAGTCTTCAACTCTTCTTGCTTAAAGGAGTATATTTTAGCTACTTGGAAAACTCAGCTGTTCATAATAACTAATTTCTTCAAGGTTCTAGAGAGTTACAATGTTAGGCCTTTTTTTTTTTCTTCCTTGCATGTTTTGCTCCACATCGCTTTCTGAACTTGCTTTACTTTGTGTGTTTCAGTTGGATAGCTGTCCTTACTATCAAATGATTAACTATTATCACTCAGAGCATTTGCAGTATTTTAAATAAATAGAAGCACTGCTTGACACAGCAGGCAGCAAGCTTAGGTGAAATAAAAAACTCATTACCCTGAAGACTTAACACAGATTCAAAATAATAATAAAAAAATAGCTGCACACTGGCAAATGCAATTATATATTTCAGATCTTTAGATTTTAAATCATAGCTCAGAGATCCATAACAATTTTCTAAAAAAGCTATGGATGATTTCGAGTGAATGACAAGAAGGTCAACCAGTTCTCTTTCATAATACATTCTTTGTTATTTCTATCAGGGACTCAATTCTGAGATGAAAGGATTAAATCTCTGACCAAGGATGGGATTTTAATATTAAACAAATTCAGTCTTTACTAGAATAAAGAATTTCTTGATAATACCTTAATGTAAATCTTTGTGTTTTTCAGAAATTTAAGGGTATGCACACACACACACATATACAACCCCCTTATCTATCAAATTCATTTACATTCAGAAGCATGTTACAATCTGAAACTTTATAAAAGGGGAATCTATTCAAGGTCAACTATTATACTTGGTAACAAGCATTAAAAGTCATTTATGAGCAACACATGTTATTAATTAATAATGCACATGCAGTTAAGTGTTGAGATTAAGCAATATTTATGCATGTAAGTGTGACTCATTCTTTTCTTAATGATTTATGAGACAGAATTTTTATCTAACAGACATTTCCAGGTATCTAATCAACCAGAGTATTGCATTTTCATCACGAGGCAGAGATGTCTCAAATTTAATTACAACTCATTGACCTACAGTACTGCTTTCAGGGTTGATTTCCATAGTCATCACCAGCAAATTGAAACTGACCGCTAATTAGAAAAATCACAAATCTAAAGATTTACAAATAGTTTAGTAATATAGTAAGCTTTTTAGGTTTCCCATGATGTTTTTTTCCTCAGTGCTCCAAATTTAGTGATGTTACCATAAATTCACATTTTGTTTGGTCAATCTATATCCTCACGTACTAGTTAACCATGCCCTTCATGCACAGAATATTCTAGTAGGTTTCCACCTGCTGCTCCTGCTTTAAGGCACTTCTTACTTAGCACTGCCCAAATGGAATAGATTCATCCACCTCAGAGACCATTTTCACAAGTTGTCCTGCTAGTGAAGCTGTCTGTCATGTTAGAAAGCAGTACACCCTCTTCTAAGACCACAGACATTCCGTGTCAGGGTCGCCAGTCAGGGCCTGCCGTGATATAGCAATGCAACCTTATTTTCACTTTGAGGTCATTTGAACTTTTTGACGTTGTTTTTCTCATGCAATACAGACACGTGATGACTTTTTTTTTTCTTAAAAGACCACAAACCAGGGTGGGGGAAGTTTTTCTTTGGGTACCAGTGTGACCAATTGGAATCCGTGACCAAGTAGAAAGATTTGGGGGAAATTTGTTACTTAGAGAAAGAAGGCAAGCAAAGATAAGCTCTCAGGCTTTTCCTGGTTATGATACAAAATTCTAAAAAAAGAATTGGAAAAGTCAGCTTGTCCCTCTCTTTGAGACTCAAAATCATAAATCTTGGTACCTTGAAACATTTCTGGGACTATGAGTATTCATTTAGTGACTTCATGGGTGGATCAGCTCTCTCAGGATCTCTTAATTCTCCATTATTAGGACAGACTGAAGGGCTTTTCAGGAAAGGAGAGGATACAGGGTATTGTCATAATATGGGTTGAAAGAGACGATAGAGTGGTGTGTAGTTTGTTTGTTTTTGGTTTCACCCTGGCAGACGTAAATGCCCCAGGACTGTATGTGCTAATTCAGATATGAGACAGAGAAACGAATCAGTTTACTATTTGACAGCTTGACTGCAGTCAGCTGCAGATATATCTTTTTTTTTTTTCATTTTTTTTTACTCTTGGGATTTTACAAGGAAAACACATTGTAGCATGGATTGTAATGCGAGAAAACTACGCTTATTAGCAATTGACAGCTGTAGGTTCCTGTCATCTTCAAGAAGGAAAGATGTGCGGTAATAAAGGAACTCATCCATAAATCTGTATATGATGGGAGAGACGTCCTGTTAGAATTCAGTACAAATGGGAGCATTTCAGCACACAGCACGTGGAGGGTCTCCTTTTGTGTCTCTCTTGAACATAGTTCCTGTCTTCTAAGGGCTTCAGAATTTTGTGTAGTATTACAAAAAATCACACGTTGCAGCTACAAAGATAATGCAATTCTTGGACATCATCAAAATGCACTCCTCTGCAGTATTGGTGAATCTGCAGCAAGCCATTTACACTTGTTTACTCTGTTTTCTCGGCATCCAAAAGTAGGCTCTTCAGAAAGAGTGGTTTGGGAATACAGTTAACATCTGGAATGGGAAAGAGGAGTGTGACTAACTCATCTGCTTGACACTTGAGACATTTCGTTTTCTCTTTTAATGCCAAACTTACTGAATGAGTGGGGTCTATTTATTACCTCCATTTCCTGCAACCTAATGACTTCTTTCACCACCCCAGTGCGATTGCCCACTGAAATGGTTTCTGACAACGTCTTCATTTGTCAATCTCAACAGTCCTTTCTTTGTCCTAATTTTTCTTGATGTTTTGGTACATTTAACATTTTTGACCACTTCCTCTATCACTTTTCCCTGACACATATGACAAAACTATGTTTTGAAGTATGTACTCACTTCTGTTTCCTGTTTGGCTTTATTTTCTTCTTTCTCAGAAGATCCAAGGATGAGATAGTTTCTTCCACCTTTTCTACTTATCTCCTAACATCTACCTTTGCTATTTAATCCATTCACATCTCCAACCATCATTGCTAAGAAAACAGCTTCCAAGAAAGAACAAAAGAAAGTCACAAACCTCCCATGGAATTTATCTGCTGAATTCTTATTTGAAGTTTGACTGCACTTACAATAACAGGATTGCATCGGAACTTCAGCATTTTCATTTTCAATTAATCTCTGATTCTTATGATTTTTTTCCTTTGTGATCTTTGTCAAATCTTTCTTTCTAGCCTCACTGCTTCTAGTCTAATCCAGAATCTCTTCCTATCATTTTTGAGTCATTGTAGTAGCATTCCATAAGAAAACTGTATCCCTTTATTCTTTCATTTCTTCTGATTATGGCCATCTAATTAATATTTCTAAAATATACATTGTTTCATATTATGACTTCATTCAGAGCCTTCAATATCTTTGCTTGGTATAATAAGCTCCAAGAAGATAGAAACTTTATCCAGCTTATTAATATATCCTTAGTTATTAGGTCACTGAGAAGTAGTAGGTTTTCAATTGTTGAATGAATAATGTAGAATCTATTTTAAATGTAGTCTGAATATAATGTTCTCCACAATTTGACCCCAGCTTGCTTCTTTAAGCCTTTCTTTTTTCCTTTCTGTGAATCCGAAGTTCCAGTTACACTCCAAATAGACTGTGTACATTCCTTCAATAATTCCCTTTCAAGAATTGTCAAAATAGTTTTCTCTTCCTAGATTTCTGTCTTCTAAATCTTGTTTTTACTTAAAATTCTGAGGTCTGATGTCATCAATTCCATTTGAAAATGGCAGCTCATATTGTTTGTGTTTAGTGAAGGCTTTTACTATGCACTTTGCTTTGTGCTCTCCATAGATACAACCACCATGTGAAGAAGGTATCACTTCATCTTCTATAACTGTGGACATCACAGCTTCGAGAAGTGAAATCACTTAACAGTTAAATTGCTCAGGTCTGAGCCTGGAATGGTCCAACTCCAGAGCCCAGACTCAGTTCCCAGAGTGTTCACAGTCATGACATTGTCCTCTGAGTTCCTGAGCATGTGGTCTGCATTGCTCATTTGGCATTATTCACATTTCCTTGTATGACTGTTTAATGTGTCATGTGTATTGACCTTGTCTCTCAAGTACAGAGAATAGATATTATACCTTATACCCTTACTGTTCATAGATCTGAATAGACATATGAACAAAAATTACTGAAGTGTCATTATTGATACATGGGGTTTCTTTTGGATCCAAACAAGTAGATATTACCTGTTCAGTGCTTTATATTAACATGAGCATTGAATTCACTTGTAAAGAATATTTTTGGAACAGCAGTAGATGTAAAATAAGAACATCTCTTTATTTATGTAAATAATTAAAAATAAATGTCAGGCAGGCCCCATTCCTACTCATTTAAGTCATTTTAATGATACATGAAATATAAAAGGAGATTTTGTTAAAGGTCTCTAAGGAGAAAAGGGCAACACCACTAAATAAAGAAGGATGATCGTGCTGGGACAAACGTGAAGGGAGATGGCATTTATACAAAATGCAATTTACTTGACAGTAATTTTCTGAATTTCCCTGGTTATTATTGAAGATGTATGTGCGTTTGAATAAGAATGCTACCGCTCTCCTCTCTAGCCAGCTGCTCTGTTTGATCCTACAGTGAAGTCACCATCTTGTGTTAATGGCTTCACAGTTTGTTCCTGGAGAAGAAAAAAATTAAGATGATGTCACAAATTTGTCATTTTGACTTCACTGCAGGGTCAGGTTCGGAGAGATAATGGGTTGTAAGGGATAAAATCTTCCAGGTAGAAAATTTTTTTCTCCTTATAATAAGAAATAGATAGTGGTAGGACAGGCACTTAAAATCAAGTGGACAAAAGGGTACGTGACCTTAAATGTTCATAGGTATCATGTTAGAAATAATCCACCTGAAATTCTTTTACTTTTAATGATGCCAGGATAACGTTTTCCCTCTACATTCAAGCCTGTCTATCTCTTTGCTTTTCTACCTGTATCTTAGAGATCCCAGTTTCATAGGAAAAGTTTCTTTTTCTGGATTTGTAGTTTTTTGAACCTATTAAGTTCTTTGAAGAATCACAATAATATGTGATCTCTTTGTACAACTATCAAAGTGCATAGTCCCTGCACTATTTTTTAAAGTTTATTTTTATTAATTTTGAGAGAGAGAGAGAGAGAGCAAGTGGAGGAGGGGCAAAGAGAGAGGAAGAATCCCAAGCCAGATCTGCGCTGTCAGTACAGAGCCTGATGTGGGACTCGAATTCACAAACTGAGATCATGACCTGAGCCTAAATCAGGAGTCCCACGTTTAAACTGCTGAGCCACTCACACACCCCTGTCCCAGAATTTTTAAATTAATGCACACCAACTTCAGCTTTCAGATGTCAGAGCTACTTCAGATGGTAAAGTTTCTTTTCTCAAATCCATAAAAAAGAATTACTGGACATTAAAAAAAAAAAAAAAAAAACACCTCCTAGCTAAAATGAAAGAAAGAAATGGCTAAAATTTCAAACAACAAACTGATTGTACACCTACCATATGATGTCAAATCTGGGCCAAAAGAGGGCAGAATACTAAGAGCCAACACACGCCTTTCTGAACATGAATGGATATCGATTTTTCCAAAAGTAAATGTTACAATCTGGAAAGACACATCCAGTGGTTCTGTGATTAAAGATGACAACATCCAGGGGGCATGGTGGCTGCAGAAAACTACAGAGGCTCCCTGTGGAATTTAAGTTTAATAGCACAGAATGGCAGGGGAGGTGGTGCTGAGGTAGAAACCAAATGGACACTCACTATTACTATGGACTCCAGCCTCGCACCCTTTGTGAGAGTGCCAAGAGGTGAGGCTGGGCGAGGAAGCAGCAGCACAGGCAGCAGCTGTCATAAAAGGATTTTCTGTGAGTCACAATTACTACTTAACACAGAAACGAGTCATGCACTCAAGACAAAGGAAAAGAAAGATTTGGTGTGAGAATGTTTAAGATGACAAGTTTCATTCAATCTAGTCTCTGGACCTCCCTGGCTGACAGCTCATCCTCTCCAGTCTTGTATACTATTTTCAGCAGGTAGCTAGCTTCATTCAAACTTGAGTAAGACTTAGAAACCAATATATAAACTGTGGGACTAACTGGAGGAAAAAGACATAAACAAATGGTAGCAAAGTAAACGTGTATCTCAAGAATTCTTACCTAAAAGCACAAAGGAAGAATTTAAATAAACAGCTTCTAATTTCAAAGAAGTCAAAAGAGAAATATAAAGGCCTGAATAAGAGACTCTGTAAAATAGAACAAAGTTAAAAGCAAGCTGTTAGTCTTTGGAAAAGAAGTGTAAGGAACAAATAAAACATACTGGAAATAAACCATATAATAAGGCAATTTGAAATATGATAAAGTGATTGAAAGCACAACAATATGGTGAGTAGAATGGGGAAAACATACAAAATTAAATGGAAAATAACAAAGACACAAAAATAGTAGCCAATGAGCTGACAGAAAATGCAAGAGAGATCTTACTCATGCATATTTAGTATTTCCGAAGAAAATGGGTGGAACAATGAATAAAGCTTTCGAATATATAGTAACACAATGCCCCTGAAAAAGAAAGACTTTTATGTACGACTCAAAAAGGCTTTAGTGTTGTCGGAAAAGATGATACAGAGTTATCAATGCCAAACTTGGTAAAATCGCTAAATTTCAAAATCAAGTAAATATCATATAAACAACCTGGAAGAAAATGGATTAAAAATCAGATTGCTGTCAAACTTTTATAAGAGAACTCAAGTCCAGAAGACAATATATATGATGATAAAAGTTTTGAGAGAAAGATACTGTGGACCAAGATTTTATACCCAGTCCAGTTGTCCTTTAATTATAAAAGGCAATAGACAGATCATTTCATATGTAGAAGAACTTGGGGAATGCAACAATTTTTCATTGTTTTGGAAATCTACTGGCTGGATCTTGCCAACCAGAAGATGAGTCCAAAATGAACCTGTAAAAAAGAAAAACAATGTCAAAAAAAAAAAACCCAATAAGCTCTGAATCTGTTAAAATATAAAATTATAACTAGAGTGGGACTTTTAGCTAAACGATGGAATTTAAATGGTATCGAGTGTACAATGGAAAAAAGTAAAGAAAAATCATGAAAGTATAGGAAAGGAAATGGGAAAAAGTCCAAGACTAATATATTCATCTATCATGATGGGCAGTCAATGAAACTTGTAGTTAAAAACACAGGATTACAACCTTTTAACCATATTCATTAAATAAATAAGCTATTTAAGGAACTACTATCTCCCTGCTGAAGAAACAGTTATGTAAATTCTAGCATTTTATTTCCATGTAACTCTTTCCTATCGTAAATTCAAATAAAAATTTAATTTGATATTTGTATCCAGGTTTTATTATGTGATTCCATTGTTACAAAATTATGACTAAAAACCTATATCTGCATCTAGTTGCCTAAGAATCCAGGCATATAGGTAACTTTGGATAAAAATTCTCTGTAATTCTTTCTAATTCCATATACCCTTATTTATTATCTTCCATCTGTGTAAGGACATAAAGAGAAGGCTGGAATTAATTTTAACTGCAGTTGATGATTATTTCTAGCTGAGGAGAATCAGAATAATATTTTACTTTCTATCTTTTCAACGTTGCTCGACCTTTTACTTTTATCCTAATTTTTATTTTTCAAAACCCACCCTGGATAAGACAGCAGGAAACTGGATCTTCTACATTTTTAAAGCATCCACATAAGAGAATCTTTGATTTGAATAAATAGTTACCGAGTGGTAACTGCAAACAGCACAATCTAAAAGTTGTACATGTTGCTTTGGAAGTCTTACTTCTCACAAGTCATCCCTCCCTTGATTTTAAACTCATTATTCTGTCTCCTTCATGGACTGCTTTTCTTTGTCTTCATTTCTAAACTTTTTAAAAAATGTTTATTTTTTAGAAGGAGAGAGACAGAGTGTGGGTGGGGTAGGAGAAGAGAGAGAGGGAGACACAAAATCTGAAGCAGGCTTCAGGGTCCTAGCGGTCAACACAGAGCCCTGATATGAGGCTTGATCCTATGAACCCTGAGATCATGACCTGAGCTGGTCAGACGCTTAACTGAATCAGCCACCCAGGTGCCCCTCTTTGTCTTTATTTCTAGATTCCAGCTTCTGCTCTGGCTCTTTTTCCTCCAAGCAAATTTCATCAAGACCAGTCAGGGTTTTAGCTCTTCCCTGTGCTCTCTTTCTACCGAAGCCAATAAAAACCCTCCGCATCTCTAAGATGGCTACCTCACCCACTTCTCCATCCTCATACCCCACCCTGAGCTCTGTCTGGCTTTTTCTGTGTAGGTGCTTGAAATTTTTCATTTTAAGTTTCTGTCATTTTCCCAAGCTCAGGTAGGTTAAAACTGATTTATCAGTTTCCTAAAAAACAACACACATGCACACATCAAACTAATGTGAACAACAGCAAAACCTTATTCATTCTTTTCAAAAAGGGAGTTTATTAAAGTCTGTTAATTGCCAAATGTTTCAGATGGTGCTGGCTATAGCAACATTCTAGTTCCTCACTTCCCACTCGATTTTTATCTGACAGTAATTTGGATTTTATTCCTCCCCCTCTTCCTACACTACTCTCATCAAGGCCACCAATACCCTTCCCACAACTAAATCCAATAGGAGGTGTTCATTAGGCTTCAACCTGTGTGCCCACTAAGCAACCTTCAATATTGTTAACTGCTCCCAGCAAGAAACATTCCTCTTGTTAATTTTCTCACAGCACAACCTCCTCAATTTTTCTTCTAGCACTCAACTTCTTAGTCTCCTGGGCCAGCGGGAGGCTACTCAACTTCTGAATACTGAAGATTTCCAAGGGTTGCTTTGAACTCTGTTAAGTCTCTCACTGTAAACTCTCTTTCCAGTGGATATCATCTGTAACTATGACTCATCTGTTTCCTGGGGACGTCTACATTTCGATCTGCAGCCTAGACTGCTCCCCTTAGCATCAGACACATATTTCTATCTTCTGAATCAACATTTCCAATTGGATATCTCAAAGGTATATCAAACTTAATCTGTCCAGGAATGAACTCACGATTTGCCTCGCAGACCTAGGTCCACACTGTTTCTTCTTCCAGGGAGACTCTTTCCATCATTTGTTAACATCACTCTCTCAGAGAAACGTCCTTGGATCATCCCAAGTCACCCAGGTACTCCCGTTGCATGAACTCATAGCTGCCCCTGTTTCCCTTCATAAGCCCTATCAGAGTTCATAATTATGTATTTGTTATTTGATTATAATTAATTATTGGTTATTTGATTAATGTCAATCTTCACTCAAAAGTATGGGTGTATATGTACCTATAAGGTTATATGTATAATATAATACACATATATCAGTATATTAAATAATAAATATATGTATATATGTTCATACATTTAGAATATTTATTCTGTATGTACTATGTACATGTAATTAATATATTTATATATTGGTCACTTGATATCTGGCTATCTTCCTCTGAAGATTACAAACTTCATCGAATCCCCATGGACTTGCACAGTGTAAGGAAAATAGTGTACTCTCAATAAATATTTGTTAAAGAATACACTTTTTGAATAAATTAATAAGTGGTAAAGCTAAAAGTATTCTCTTCCTCAGGTGATGCAGTGTTTCTCCCACATAATACAAGATATTATATTATAATTTTTTTAATGTTTATTTATTTTTGAGAGAGACAGAAAGAGAGAGAGAGAGAGACAGCATGAGCAGGGGAGGGGCAGAGAGAGAGAGAGACGGAGACAGGGAATCTGAAAGAGGCTCCATCCAGGCTCTGAGCTGTCAGCCCAGAGCCCCACGTGGGGTTCAAACTCATCAACTGTGAGATTATGACCTGAGCCAAAGTCGGATGCTGAAATGACTCAACCACCCAGGTGCCCCTTAATCATGATTTTTAATCACATGCATTAATAGTAATTGGGGGGTGCCAGTGGTTTTTTATTCTCCAAATATTTTTGTTGCACCCTGGGAGATGAGAGATTTTTAATTTTTTAAATTTTAATTTTTAATTTCCTCAATTTGAGGTACACATTTCCAACATGCATGTGTTCAGAGTTTGTAAGTAGTAGAAGAATTCTGATATTTGCCAGGTAAATATATATACACAAATATATCTGTATCTCCACCACTACGTACATCCACCTCTATAGGTCTGTGTGTCTCTCTGTAGATATACCTGGTCCTAAAGTCCCTCCACATCTGTCCTGCCCTAGTCTGTCCTTTTTCCAAATCACTATATGTACAGATCTACCTATAGCTTCTATAGACAGAGTGGAAGGGTCTGTTTTACTAACTGAAATAGTGGGTTATAGTTTCTGAAACATGTCTGGCCAGGTTGACCTTAGGACAAATGTGATTTTTTTAAAAGTGTGTGTGTGTGTGTGTGTGTGTGTGTGTTGTAGCTTGCCAACTAGATTTTAAGTTACCTCAGGGTAAGAACAATGTCATCTACTTAATTTCCCAGGGTTCAGAACTACTACCCAAACTCTTCTTACTGATTTTAACAGAATCATGACCAGCAAGGAAAAGAGGCGAGTAAAAGCCCATAATTCGGCTAATTTTCTATGATCACTATTTGTAGTAGCAATAAAGATATTTGTAACAATTTCGTGTGCCTTTATACTGTTTCAAATGACATTCTAATTAATCATTTCATTAGGCTTCTATGGGAGACTAACTTAACATTAATAAATAACAGAACTTAAATGATCTTTTTTTTTATTTTATTTTTAATTTTTATTTATTTCTAGGAGAGAGAGAGAGAGACAGCGTGAACAGGAGAGGGTCAGAGAGAGAGGGAGACACAGACTCTGAAACAGGCTCCAGTCTCTGAGCTGGCAGTCAGCACAGAGCCCGACGCGACGCTCGAACCCACGAACCGCGAGATCATGACCTAAGCGAAAGTCGGACGCTTAATCGACTAAGCCACCCAGGCGCCCCAGAACTTAAATGATCTTCTCTTTCAGCGCATGGAGATTATTTAAAAACCATGTCACTCGATACTTAAATCAGTAATAATAGTTTTTTGTTGTTGCTGTTTAATATGGAGAGGTGAAAATTTTATATGCCTTTCGTAGGAGCTTCTAAAATAGGTTTTGGAAGCTGATGAACCTGTAGAGATGTACACAAAGTTTACATTGGTTTTCACACTGATTTTAAGATCCAAAATGCACCCTAAATCTTTAAATATCTTTCAAATCTGAGCGTTCTAGTATGAACGCGATTGTCGGCAAATTATAAACAAGTGAGATCCTAAATTTCAATATAAAGAGAATAGAAAAGAGGGAGAGGGTGAAATCTAAATTAACATAGGAGACTTCCCCTGACTTTTAGAAAACTCTTTGGACCAGTGTTGTAAAATTAAATAGCTCTAATAAAAACATTTTAAGACTACATGAAAATGAGTCCCTTTTGCTCAAATCAAACCAGTAAGAAATTTTACCCCTTTAAAGTTAACCTCATTAATTTCATGATCTTTGGATGGCATGTAGCACCCCAACTGTGAGGATTAATTTGTACCTTTGAAACCCACAGCATCATATATCTCTGAAGATTAAAAAAAAATAATACAATATAGAACTCTGAACTTGTGTAATTAAAATGTAGGAATTTGTTCAAATAGCTCTTGTGTTAAGCTATAAATAATCATTTGAAAATCTTTCTAAAAATAAAATAGGTATAATACAGAGCAGCATTTCTTTGTTAGGGAAGGCTGCTCCTAAAGATTGGGGATGGAGGGGTGCCTGGGTGGCTCAGTCAGTTAAGCATCTGACTTCAGCTCAGGTCATGATCTCTCGGTTCATGAGTTCAAGCCCCGTGTTGGGTCTGTGCTGTCAGTTCAGAGCCTGGAACCTGCTTCAGATTCTGTGTCTCCCTCTCTCTTTGCCTCTCCCATCCTTGTGCATGCACGACCTCTCTCTCAAAATTGAATAAACATTAAAATTTTAAAAAAGATTGCGGTTGGAATGTGTTTCCTATAAAGTTACGGGCCATGTATGTGTACATCACTCTTCTCATGACCTTGACACTAACACAGAGTTAACAATCGTTTTGAAATTTGTGATCAGTCAATAACAGTCAATTCCCCTGCATTTTATCTTTAAGCAAAAATAGACCATTTCTCCCACATTATTTTGGCAGAGCAGTGATAGGTAGATATTTTCTGCTACCCATTGAGTTGCCCCAGCTTGATTAATGCTAAGTCATTTATTCCTTTATCTATGAGAGTTTATTCCCATTCTATAAGGGAAGTTTCCTACATTTAAACCCGTATGAGCTTTCACATTCATTGTACAATAGGCAGTTTACATTATTGTACAGTAGACAATAATTACACAAAGGGTAGTTTTAATTGATCTATTTTGTATGCAGTTTTAAAACATGCTCACCAGAAAGGACGATACAACAAAAGGCAGATTTATAGTCTCCGGTACCAGATGACTTGGGGCATATCAAACTGGAAGACAGCTTTTGCCTTTCATTTCTGGAATGGGTTTGGATATATTTTGCTCACCATATGTTGGATGTAAAACTAGAGACCAACAAGAAATGTAAACATCACTCATGATTTGAAGTTTAAAAATTTTTGGAAGCCCTCTGATTTATTTTGCTGGAAAAGTAATTCTACTCTACTGAGCACTACATCCCTTATGGCCAAAAGAAGCACGATTCACCTTCCTGGACTTATTCCCCTCTGATGGTTTCTGTGCTCTATGAATGATTACAGAAATGAGCAAAGAGGTTTGGTATGTATGGAGTAATGATGTAAAGGTTCAACCTCCAAGCTATGACTTTGGATGCTGTGTATATCACAGAGTCAGATAATTCTCTGCCAACAACTATATTGTTAGAGTACTGACTTGCCCTGTCAGAAATGCATTCTCTGATAAGAATGCCTTGATTCATATTGAAGGCTTGATTTGAAGTCTACAGAATTTTTTTTAAGATAAAGAAGCCATCAAGTTGTGTTTATGGTTGTGTATGATGATAATCTAGTACTGTGAACCCATAAAAAATAAATCCAACTTGTTTTACAGGGGTAAGAAAATATTTAATTAATTTTATGTTTTAACTTCCCAGTAAACAGTAACTGGAAGCATTCTCATTAATCAAAAGAAAGAAAGAGCTTTAGGCACAGACGTGGCATCACGCTATAATGTCCTTCTATGTTGTGACATAGAAAAATACTTTTTTTCAAGCAAACTAAAAATTATCATTTTGTTCTGATTCAGCAAAATTCTGTAACTGCCCCATAGAAAGAAAACCACATCATGCAATTTGCAGAACGTTAATTAAGCACTGGGTGGCTTCAGATGGTTGTATTTTTCCTTAAAAAAAAGCCACTTACTTATGAGAAAGACATGGTCATGCAGAGATTGGAAACAGATGATCATTGTGTTTCGTCAGACCTATAGATCTTATTTGTTAGGCTTTGTGTTCTTGACCTAGATGAATCTCTTTTTTTTTAAGTCTTGATAACCTTTCCTATATAAATCCAGATTTGCACCTTCTCCTTAAAAAAAAAAAAAAAAAGAATATTTGGCAACACTGGGCCCACACTCTTGCCTTGAAACAGTAGGTTGGGGCTGCGTATCCCCTACTCTTCTGCACCCCCCTCACCTCCCCTTCTAGGCCTCTTCTTTCTCTCACGTTGTCTTTTTAAATTTTTAATCTTTTCAATGCTTATTTATTTTTGAGAGAAACAGACAGAGCATGAGCAGGGGAGCTGGAGAGGTAGAGAGAGAGAGACACAGTATCTGAAGCAGGCTCCAGGTTCTGAACTGCCAGCACAGAGCCCGATGGGGGGCTCGAACTCACAAACTGTGAGATCGTGACCTGAGCCGAACTCGGTTGTTTAACCGACTGAGCCACCCAGGCGCCCCTCTCTCACATTGTCTTAAACCCAGAATTTTCCACTTGTTTCCTTAACCTCTCAGGCCCCTCTGGGAACGTGTGCGTGTGACCTTTGTACTAAAGCTCCCTCTCCCCCGCTCCCCCGCTTTTGTGTTTTTCTTTGTACATTTGTTTGTTATCTATAATAGTACTTCTAAAATTCTTAAAATGATGGCAGGTGATTATGATGTTTTGAATCATCAGTTATGAACAGAGAACATCTTATATCAAATGCATTAAATGTCAAAGTCAGAAAGAGCCTTTCCAGGGTAGAGTAGAGTGACATGCAATTAGAGTGGCATCTTAAGTGGGAATAATGTCTAGAGTCAGTAGGTTAAGGCAGAAGTTAAGTATAGGCAAACTTGCCCTTGAAAATCCCTTAGGAAGGTGCCAAGTTGGAAACTGATACACCATTTCTCAGTAAATCCAGTACAGCCAATTCTTCCCTCTAGCTTTGGAACAGACAGATTTTTTTTCTTTTTTGGGTGAGTCCCAAATGAAGTAATTGCATTAAATTCAACAATCATTTTATATGTAATAAATATCTTTAAAAACTAGAATTCTCAGAATTGTAGCAAGATGATCACCAAGAGAGGGGCATGGACCCACCAGAGGAAAAGGCAGAGTCCCATTTTCTACCTCGTGTTCCCTCTGGGGCATATGCTCATTGAGTGGAATATCAAGTGAAATTTTCACACGCTATTTAATTTTGTCTCTCTCTTTCCCTCCTTCTCTCCCACCCCTTTTATGAGCACATGTACTTATTTGAGTATATTTGAGTTTGGGCTTTTGGTGGAAAAAACTGATTCACACTCCAGGATCACATAGCACATACTTTGATCACTTTCTGAGTTATTAGAACATAGGACAAAGGAAGTAAAGACTAGGGATGTGATTTCTGATCAGAACAATTCACAGATTAAAAAAATGATCACACCACTCAAGATATTTGGCAAGCTTCCTCTGTGTGTGAAGTCCTCTGACAGGAGCTATTTGGGATGAAGAGAAGTATAATATGACTATCAGTATTTTAAAGTCTCATACATTTGGGGCTCGTAGGTGGCTCATTCAGTTTAGTGTAGACTGTTGATTTCTCCTTGGGTCATGGGTTCGAGCCCCACGTCTGATTCTGCACTGTCTCTCTCTCTCTCTCTCTGTCCCTCCCCTGCTCACTCTCACTCTCCAAAATAAGTAAATAAACATTAAAAATAAAAATAAATAAAGTCTCATTTTTACAACCTATGGTTTTATGAAAATTAGGCAATGTAACAAATTTGCTGTTTTCTTTTGGCCATTGAGTGCATTTAAAACAAATTATATTTTAACATAAAAAGCAAGAAAGAGATAATCTCATAATAAAATACGGTCCTTTAGCAGCGCTCATAGAAACAGAGAGCATAACAAGTCTTTAAAACCAACAAGAGCCAGGACTCGGGGCAAGATGGCGGAGAAGTAAGGAGCTCCGTAC